>NC_084495.1:25748506-26048825 GCF_030035675.1 Rhineura floridana | reverse complement strand
AAACAGCCACCCAGCGCCCGCCGCACAGCTGTTGCGCGGGAATAACCTACCCGGGCTTGTTCTGAACTCTAGCCACCTGATCTGGCTCAGGAGGCCGTGGACAAATAAAGGGGGGGGAGGGGTTGTCTGCGATAGAACGTGAAGAGCCGGTGCTCGCAAAGCACAGCAAATCGCGCAGCCCTATGCAGCGGGGCAAACTAAAAGAAAATAACCCAACACCCCACCCTCCAGCCAAATGCGGAGACAACAAAAATGGGGGGGGAACCCCCGCCCGTACGGGACTCACACTCCCTAACGATTACTGGGAATGTGCAAATCCAAATAAAACATAAAGAAAACAGGAAACCTGACAATCAATTGATCCAACGACGACCAACAAACGGTAGGAGGCACAAGAGACAGTAGGAAACCTGTTCAACGTGTGCCGCAAGGCAAAAAAGGCGCGCTCTTAAAGCGGAGCAGGCTATATATAGCCACTCAAAACCCTTACCCCATTGGTCAAGATACCCCACCTGACCTCTTACACAATTTCTGGAACCTTCCCGAGCCTTCCTAGAAATAGGGTGTAGGCAAACCCGCCCCTACCAAATGGGCAGGACCGTCATTCTACTCACTGAGTTCTGCTTTATAGCAGTTTTCACTTTACAGCAGGGGTCCGGAACATAACCCGCTGTATGAGTGGGGCCCTACTGTATGTATGCATTGTTATGTACACTTTATCCTAATATATGCATTTTGTACTCATTATATGGCAAGAGAACAGCACTGAAAAATTTAGAGAAGTATGACATTTGAAGGATGGCTGTTTCAGTCCACATACTGTTTTAGGAAGTCTGTATTTGGTAGGTTCACCCTGAAATGTGAGCCGAATCAATTCCCCCCCCCTCATCCTTACGACGCACACAGGGCAGCAGACTCAGCCCTACAGTCTGTGTTATTGCATGAGGCGTGAACAACTGAAGAGGGCTGTGGATAAATTAGTAAGCAGTCCTAGGGATTTCCTATCTTGACTAGACTCATCAGTCACTCACAACCATTAATTGTTGTCTTCCCATCCCTCTTTTGCCTCAGGTTACTAGATCCTTACCTGAAAAATTAGGGGTGGGGTTCGCTGCCTAGTTCCAATCCAGGCACCTGGTTGGCCACTGTGAGAACAGGATGCTGAACTAGATGGGCCACTGGCCTGATCCAGCAGTCTCTTCTTATGTTCTTATGTCAATCCACTTGTATTCCGATAGACAGTCGTTCAATCCCCATCAGCATTTTTCTTTGTTCCCACTTGCTTTTGCACTTGCCAATTTGATCTGCTGGGGTGGTGGTGAAAAAAATACATAATTTTTGTTGTGCTTTGTGTGTTTGTGTTGCTTAATTTTGTTCAAAGCAGCACCACAGCAAGCAGAGTAACAGCAGATGTTGAAATGCGAGTGTGCCAGCATGTGCGTGCATTTTACCTAAGAAAGCAGACTTTTACCCTGCATCAGCATCACTGAGACTGGAGACTTAGTAAAATAAGAATAGCTAGTTTATTTATAGAAATACATAGTAGATAGAAAGGCATACCTAGTTCTAACTAACTAAGTTGGAGGCATAATGCCCAGGTGTGGGAGTTAGCCCTATGCTAGGAGAGAGCAGAGACAAAGGGATGTCTCCCGGACAGTCGCAGAATGAAGAGTGGAAAAGGTGGAAGGAGGAAGGCAGGTAAGCTTCCCTAAAGACATAACAGTCTAGCAACAGAAGGAAGTCAGTCAGAGTATCACAGGTAAAGGTAAACAAGCCTATCCATCTGGAGGACCCTAGCTCTATCTCCCTTCCGGAGCATAAAAAAAAGAACAAAACAGGAGTTGCTCTTGCCCCACTTCCAACAATTTTTACCATTTATGTAAATCCATGGAAGTTAATGGATAATAGCAACTGTAATTACAAAGATAATTATGTAAAATTGGGGGGGGGGAAGCTGTGCCGATTACAGCTGCAGCCACGGCAAGAAATCAGTGTTGGTCCAAAAAGACAGTGGACTGTCGGAGTCAGTCAAAATCCGGTACTAAGTCCAATTCAGTGGATATTTTCTCCCATCCCTACTGCAAACGCAGCCTCCATGCACATTTAAATATTCTCAGGCACTGCACAAAACAGCAACAACTTCACCTCCCACTCTGGTCCTTCACAAATTTGTTTCACGTCTTTACCTGTTATACTGGTGCTTAAAGACTTTTCTCTTTCAGCAAGCTCTGTGGCTGTTTTAAGTTGTCATGTATTTTCTGACTTTCCAAGTCATGTGTATGTCTTTTTAATGCTGTTTGCATCATTGTTGTGTGACTTACTTTATGATTTTAATGATGTGGATAATTGTTGTCTTGGTAGCCGCTTTGAGCATACTGTATCTGTTAAGAAGATGGGAAAGCAGATATAATGGTTAATAGAAATAAATACAATTTCTACTCTGCCTTATTTTAAAAAAATAAAATAAAAAGTTTACAAGCTGGCTTTAAGAAAAGCAAAATAAACATTACAAATTCAGTCAAATCAATAAAACAGTGCAAATAATAAAACAATAATAATCACCTACTGATAAAAACTTAAGCAGCTCAAAAATCAATCTCAATATTTATTCAGCCTGGGCACATGAAACAATCTTAACCTAGCACCTACACTGATATAGAGGAGGCACCAGCAAAGGTCTTTGGGAAAGGCCTTCTACTATTGGGCAGAGCTTGGAAAAGTTACTTTTTTGAACTACAACTCCCATCAGCCCAATCCAGTGGCCATGCTGGCTAGGGCTGATGGGAGTTGTAGTTCAAAAAAGTAACTTTTCCAAGCTCTGCTGTTGGGCTATAGCTCAGTGCAGGAGATCTCAGATTCAATCCCTGGTATATCCAAGAAGGACTGGGAGAGATCCCTGTATGAAATCCTGGAGAGCTGCCGTTAGTACAATACTGAGCTAGATGGACCCATGCCTGACCCTGTACAAGACAGCTTATGTTCCTATAGGTATAACAGTGTTACGATAGCTCCAGGTAGAAGGGAGAAAAGAAGATCTTAGACACCTTCAAGGTTTATTGCAGGTTTTAGATGCAACCCAAGAGAGGGCACAGTTATGAACAGAAAGTGAGGAAGTTGGTGGGGAGAAATATGAAGGATAAGAGATGAAGCCCAGGCTAGTATCTTTAAGTACTGACTTTTAAGTAATGAGATGCTCTTCAAAGCAACGGTCTGTGGGCTGCAAGAAGACAGCATAAATATAAACTGTCTTTCAATGTCATAGCATCAAGTAGCAATAATAATCATTAACAAGTAACTTGGTAGAGTGGATTATAAATAGCAGGAAGTGTATGTATGTGTGCACAGAGTGATTCCTGCTACTGGGCAAGGCAGATATTAGGAACACAATGGAAGACAGGCATTGTTATCCTAGAAAAAGTGAATAACCCTGCAAGATATATGACTGTGATTATTGACTAACAACAGGTACAAAATCCTATATTATCCCAATTTGTCCCTACAGACTTGCATTTTCTCTCTCCTTTAAATCCATAAGGAGTTTTAAACAAACCAATGCTTAGACACTATTTTGATATTCTGTTTTGTCAGCTCTCTAAAAAGTCAGAGTGCCCCCAGACTGTCACTGTTTTGCAAGAGGGATTCCAGTGCATGCTAGAACTTCGGGGTCACACAATGAATGTTGATTAAAGTCCTCTGTCATAAATCCACTTAAAATAAGATTTCTTTTTTGCAGTTACAAAACTGCACTGCGAAATGTACTGAAATGTGTGGGATGAATAAATGATTAACATGAAGACATGTAAACACCCTGCAAGCAAATCAGGATGAATGCTCATTGCCATACAATCACCCTGTAATCAAATCAGAATGATTGCTCTGTAAAGACTGGACGAGGACTAACTGCCATATAAGCTTTGTGCAAGCAAATTGTGAGGAACGCTGTATAAGCAGGTCGTCTGGAAGGAACCTTCAGTTGAAATTAGGGATGGAATGATCTGTCAGTTTCAGTCGTCTCAGTTTCTCATTTTCCAACTTTAATTCAGGTTTTCCATATTTCTGCAGCAATTTTCATTTTTTACAAAATTATGAAAATTCATAGTGCAAATTTTTGTATGCTGTTTTTATTAACGTACACATTTTTTGGAAGCAATTTCTCCTAAAGTAATGCATTTTCGTATACTATTTTCATGAATATATTCTTTTTTTTCCTGCACACTTTCCCTTATATAGGCACTTTTGTAAACATTGCTTGCTTGGAGAACAGCATTGTAAAATTCAGATACATGAGAATTTTGAAGGAATGTTTCTGTCTCATATTGTATCAGAAAGTGTGAATTTGATACATCCAGCTTTAAATGCAAACTGATCAAATTTCTTCCCATCCCTAGTTGAAACATGGGCAGGAAGAGGGGAGCAGAACCCAATTTAGGTTTAATCAAAGAACTTCATAGAAAGTTCATAGAAAGGGCAAATTTAGGTTTTTACGTTTGTATCGCTCCTGTATTACCTGTCTACTCTATTCTGTGACTTCTGTCAAAATGAAGGGTGGATATTTTAAATATGTATCTTTATACTTTTCCTGTTGGCCTGTCAGCATGAGCCTAGAAATGGGGAGAAATTTGATTTTCTTTGCATTTTAATGAGAAACTTCACATTTGTTTAAGAACTGTGGATTAGATAGTTTCACTTTGGCAGGAGTCACAGAGTAGTGTAGGTTTCACCCATCACTTTCAACAACCAAACATATTTGTGTGTGTGTTGTACCTGATTGGCCATGGATATGTAGTTTTTTAAAGAGAAAAATAAAAATAAAAATAAAAAAAAACGTTGGAGTGCTAGCTAGTGGATGGTATGCTTCCTTAAATTTGGCTTGCCTTCATTAGGCCACATCTGCACTATACCTTTAAACAATATCGTACCACTTTAAACAGTCTTGGCTTCTCCCAAACAATCTTGGGAACTGTAGTTTGCTAAGAGTGATGAGAGTTGTTAGGAGATCCCTATTTCCCTAACAGAGCTACAATTCCCAGAGAAGTTTAACTGTCAGTTCCTCTTTGCCAGGATGTCTGGGAATTGCAATGGCAACTGGTGGCTCAATGTCAGTGGAATGGTGGAATCTGCTCTGGGTTTTAGTCTGGTCTTTCAAGGGCTGTTCAAGGTGCTGAAACCTATTCCCAATATAGGTTTAGCACCCTGGACAGCTCCTTGAAAGATCAGACTGAAACCCAGAGTGGACTCCACTGTCCCACTGATATGGAGCAACCATCCGCCATTGGGGAATTGTATTGCTGCAAAAGGAATAGGGGTCTCCTACAATCCTCACCACTCTTAATAAACTATGGTTCCCAGGATTCTTTGGGGGAAACCAGGACTGTTTACAGTGATATGATACTGCTTTAAATGTATAGTGTGGATGGGGCCTGTGTCTAATCCTCATTTAAAGCCATCCTTTGGGGCAAGGAACAGATACCTATTTATTTCATGGCACATCTTTTCATTTGTGACCCTTGACTGAACGGCATACATTAGTCTTGCACCTTCATTTTGGGATGTGGGGGCAATGGGCTATATTACATTAGTGTCTTTATTTTATTTTATTGGTAGATTTTAGAGTGAAGTCAAGAAAGCTCCTGCATGTCTCCTTGCTCGCAGGACAGCTTTTCTGAGATGCAGAACAGAGTGATTAATGTTTCTGCAGCAGACCATCCACTGTATATCTGTTTGTTCAATAATTAGTTTACCATTTGTGGGGGCTGTTTGCAAAGATTGCATTTTGAAAGAAGCATAAATTATATCCAGTCAAAGACAGGCACCCAACTTGAGTCTACAATAAATGCCCTTAAGTTCTTTTTTTCTTTATTTTAATGAAGCATTTAATGGGGGGGGGAGAGAGTCGTCATTTTTTTCTCCCACAGCATGCTGCCAACATTTTTCTTTATACACAAGGCAATATACCATATAATTATATAAAAATAGAGCATAACTGCTTTGCATATAGCACTATCAAAATCTATCAGGCTTTCCCCTCCTGCTGTGAAAATATTACTGCCCTCTTCCTGCACAAAAGATCTCACAGAGATTTTGCTCTCTCCCCCCACTTCCCACCTATCTTAAATAAAATGCTTGATATCTCAAGAGTGATTAGAACCCATTGGAAATCAGAGAAGCTTTTATGTATGTATTGGATTTTTAATTATGTCTTGATGGGACTTTATACCCCATCCCACCCCCCACCCCTGCAGGGAGAGGGGAAAAAAGAAAACCAGACAATATTTAATAGGGTTTTACCATTCCAGGGAGAACAATACCGTGTCATGTCATGTAAGAAAGAAATGGGTAAATGATAGAATAAAGCCAGAGAGTGAGTGAGAGAGATTTCAAGTATAACTAATTCAAGTTGCAAATTTCCTTGTTTTAAAAAAACCCAGTTTCTAATTCAGGTTGCAAATCTCTGGCATGATTCAGGAAGGGACAAAATGTTATGGAAAGTCTCAGGTTACAGGGGCCTCATCTTGAGATCATGGAGACCTCCTTCCTGTTGGAGTAGACAATATTGAATATGATTTTAATGTTGAAAAATACAATGTATGCCCAGTTAAGAATGTAATTGCATTTTAAGCATAGTTAATATATTAAGATTGGTATTCTCACGGTTGTCTCTCTGAGGGAATATCAGGAAATCAGATATTACATATTAGTGGAGTCACCCTCACACCATCTTGATATGCAGAGCTTGGACAAACCAGTGCCGGTGCTAATAGATCAAGTGAATCAGAATATATTCAAGGCCAGTCAAGAAACAGAGAAAATGGGATGCTGCTTCAGCGACAGTGGAGCTACGTGAGAGCTTTAAGTACTCTTGCAGTCATGTGTGTAAAGCTTCATCCTCTAAAGGGGAACCTACTTGGTCTTCAGAGGGACAGTCCCTGGTCCTGATCCTAGTCTTCCCCATCCTCTTGATTATCCTCCTTTAATATCCAGATCCTGTGACATGATATAGTACTCCCAAAACATTTTCCTGAAACATGGCAGAGAGGGTTGGCTGAGCAAGTCTGGAAAGACGATCAAAACCTGCTTGGCCAATCTCACCCTCGACTTCCATGATTCACTGGTGACCTTATTAAGGATACACCGTTTCAGTGCATTTTATTTATGTTTTCAAAATGCAGATGCACCTTCATAAGAAATAATATGGAAGACTCTAGGAGGGTCAAACTTTGCTGTACTAAAGGCTAAGTCTCCCTTTTAAAAAAGTAAGGTATGAAAACATGGAAAATTATTTCCAAGTGCTTGGGGGCATGAGTGTGCTCATGAATGTATGCAAGGAGCCTTGGATGATAGTGCAGCATGAGTGGCCCTTTCCCATCCAATCTGTCCTCTCAGTGGAAGGAAGAGTGCCAATCAGTGATAGCTGGTGTCCATTGGGAATGATGGGGCAGAAGGCGGAAAGGCCAGTTGTAGGGTGGAGTTAAAACCGATGACAGGTAGAGTCAACTAATCCTAGTTTTGACCTCCTCCTTGTTGAGTTCTACAAAGGCAAACCACAAACTAAAGAGAAGGAAGCTGGCAGCCAGGGCCACCTGTTAAACTGACTGGCAGTTCTGCTACCCTCAGAAGCTCGGAGGGGTGGCCCATGAGAGGACATTCTCTGTGGTGGCCCCTAAGTTGTAGAACTCCCTCCCCACTGAGATACATCTGACAACTTCACTCTATGGTTTCAAGTGAATGTTAAAGATTCATGTTTTTAGCCTGGCCTTTGATACTTGAGACCTATATTTTTAGGACTTACCCTATTTTGTGATTTTAGGTTATTTTAGGTTTATTGGGGTTTTAAAAATTGTTTTTAATGCTGTATTTTAAAATTATTGTAACCCGCCCTGGGACCTGTGGGTGAAGAACAGATAAAGAAGATGAAGAAGCCGAGGAAGCCGAAGAAGACAAAGAAGAAGATGAAGAAAGAAAGAAAGAAAGAAAGAAAGAAAGAAAGAAAGAAAGAAAGAAAGAAAGAAAGAAAGAAAGAAAGAAAGAAAGAAAGAAAGAAAGAAAGAAAGAAAGAAAGAAAGAAAGAAAGAAGAAGAAGGCTGGGGGCTGGGGTTGGCCTTGGTGGGACAGCACCCCATTCACCCTAACATAGTCTCCACTGGTGCTAATCTTATGGGAAACTGTCATGTGGATAATCCTACCTATGTAACTGGGATGTTCATATGAAGCCTGCAGACACCTGAGTCAGAGACCCTACTTTCATATACCTCACTGAGTGTGAAAAAGGCCTGGCTCAGAAGAAGGACTGAGAACAACAATGCATGGGACCTGGATTGATAAACTCAAAAGGTGAACTAAAGTTCAATATTAACTTCACAAATATAATTATTCTAAAAAAGTGAGAGGATGACTGTCAAATTAACTGAACTTTGGATGAGCATATTTAAATAAATTAAAAACCAACAAAGAAGGTGCTTCGAATATCAATGAGGATTTTTTTAAAAAAATAAAAAAATAAAAAAATAAAATAACAGTTCTTCTGAAGAAATCTGGCAATTGGTAACGGAGATCATATGTATTAAAAGTTCAGGTTTTGCTTTGGTTGATGTTAGCAAGGAGAGATGTGGTTGCCATAACAATATGATAAAACTCGAGGTTAAACAGCAGTTGTGTTTGTCCAGAAAATCTTGCTAATAATAATAAAAAAGGTGATCGCAAGCACAAGGTGAAATATATCATAGCTGAGAAATTGAGTGTCCTTCACTCCATTACCATGACAATCCCCTATTTGAAATGTTTTAATTCTGCTCATTACTGGCCATGTATTTATTCTGGGACAATTATACTGTGATTTTTTTTCCTAAAGGGAAGATGAAAAATATAGAATGACAAGAATCTTCTACTCAGTCAGTAGCTTTTGTTTAGAGGAACAAAGGTTCAAGGAAGGCAAGTAAATCCAGACACGCATGCAATGGATTTCAGTTGTCAAGGACAGGCAGTATCAGAAATGAAGCACCATTTTGGAACATGGAGTTGTGAGTCACAGTTAAAGTACTAGGCTTTATCAACAGCACAATCATGTGATGCACTTCTTGCTCCATTTCAGATTACAGAAAAGTAGTAGGAATGTTTAAAAATATATCCCACCCCCCAAAAAATACCCCAAAGAAAACACTCTCCTGCATATAGCAAACCATGGCTAGGAAAGGGGGTTCACATCTAGCCTACTCTCTACCATGAGAAGTTTCTATCTGCAGGACGTGTGTGTGTGTGTGTGCCTTCAAGCAAGCTATCACTGACCTATATCTAGGATGAGGAACCTGCCATCCTCCAGATGATGTTGGACTCCAGTTCTCATCAGGCCCAGCCAGCATGGTCAATGGTTAGGGATAATGGGAGCTGTAGTCAAAGAACATATGGATAGTACATGCCCCCATCCTTGCACAATCTGATTCTACTAATTTGAGTAGCGCAGCTCTAATCTGAGATTAATAAATAGCAGCCGGTAATGTACACACACACACACACACAATATTTGAATTATTTTCTGATGAATATGCACCATACTAGATGAGTCAAGGGAGATAAGCAATAGCATCTCCTGAACTGGATCAGAACCACCGCGTTGGAAAATGAGAATTTAACCATCACTCAGGGGCCTGAATCAAGTGGACTCAGAGACTCCTCACTGCTAAAACATTAGCACAGATATAGGTACCCATACCTTTTCCATAGCAGTGCAAATAGGAACTATTTCTGGGTTGTGGGTGGGTGGGGAATTGAGAGTCATAAAACAGGGCAATGGAACAGCTACGGACTCAGAAGCACCTACTGAATCAGACCAAAAGTCCATCAAATTCAGCATCCTGTTTTCAACAGTAGCCAAGCAGATATCTGTGGGAAGCCTGCAACCAGGATGTGAAGAGAAAAAAGCACCCAATCATTTCCTAACCTTTGGTTGTTCCCAACAAATGCGTACTGCCTCTCAACCTGGAGGTAGCATATAGCCATTTTGAGTAGGAGCCACTGATTGCCTTATCCCCCATGAATTTGTCTCATCCCCTTATTCCTCCCATAGTTTGACCATGTGCTATGTGAGGAAGTACTTCCTTTTGTCTGCCCCAATTCACTGTTTGGTTTAATGGGTTGAATAGTATGAGAGAGGAGAAAGCATAGCTTCTCTGCATTTTAACCAGCGCTAGTTCTACTCTGAATAGACCAACTGAAATTAGTAGAAATAAATACATTAGTTCTGTTAATTGCAGTGGGCGTGCCCTGAGCAGAATTTAGTTGGCTACAATCCTATGTATCTTTTCTACAAAATGCATATACATGTGTGTGTGTGTGCGCGCACGCACGTGCGAGTACACACATAAATCTTCCATTAGAGGCAGGCAAATCTGTCAACTTTGGATTCTCTTTGTTTTTTTCCCCCAGTCTTAAATTCAGTTCTCCACATTCCCACATCAGTTTGCAATAAAATCCTCATGAAAATCCATTTAGTGTTCATTTCTCCTAATATACACATTTTTGTTTGCAATTTTGCTTTATATATATATATATATATATATATATATATATATATATATATATATATATATATTTGCAAGGAATTTTCCCTAATATAATGCATTTTCTATGTGATTTTTATTAATATATGAATATTACACCTTGCCTAGTATATGTAATTTTGTACACATTAGTTGGTTGGAAAAGTGAATTGCAAATTTTGGAGAACTGTGAATTCCAAAAAGATGGCTGTGTTCACATAGGAAGAATAAATTAGGTAGTTTTGCCTTTACATGAAAATTCAACTGCATTTCTCCCACAACCCTAACTTCTATCATATCCCTCCCTTAAATCACCTTTTAACTAAACTCAAAAATCCCCCAAAATATATCATTAGCTTGCTGGTATGTTGCTCCAGCTCCTTGATCATATTGGTTGCCTATTACTAATTATTATTAATCATTATCATTTACAAATGGAAGCTTTAGGAAGGCTGATAGTGAATCTTCCACATCTAGTGCTGGGCTGAAACCTGTCTTCCTCTTTTTCAAAAGTTTTCTTCCCCCATGAAAGAGGTGCTGTTGGTTCTGCCTCATCCATTGGGTGCTTTAGAATTTCTTTAGGATGTTGATGGGAGGGACATTTAGCTTACTTCAGGGATGATGCATCTCAGACCTGGCAGATGAGAGGGCATACCTCCTCTCCTCAGGCTTCACCTGATCCATCCGCTCCTTGAGTGCCTGGGTGAAATGTGTGCCAATGCCTCTTGATTGCTTGGAGGGAGAATGGAAAGATATTGGTGTTGTTCTGAATTTTACATAGCAGGAAAGTAGCCTCCTCTGCACAGGTAACAGCCACATCCATTGTTCCACTCACATTTACTTCTGGCCCCGCTCACTACTGGCATCCGGACCCAGAAAGATGTCCATAATGAGATGCAGCCCTTGGTCTGAAAAAGGTTCCCTACACCCAGCTTACTTGATCACTGGGAGATGTTCAAAGGTGTGTGGTGTTTTTCCCCCCTTTCTTTCTATTAAAACATTTTTTCAGGTGTTCTGCAGCTTTCCCAGTTGCCCACACTCCCTACTATGAAAATGACCCATGGGAGGAATTCTCTCATGACATAATCCCCCAAGCTTTAAACCAAAATGCAGGAAACCAGGGAATCTGGCTACCAAGCACCTGATATTGGTCCACTTGCAGATTTAAAACAAGTTCTTCCCTTTTTAAAACAAAAACACAACTTCCCTACCAATTTTTAATTTTTGCTTCTATGTTTCTACTCTTCTATTGGAATTAATGGGAGGGAATGGGGAGGCAGTTATTTCATCATGCTGAGAGAGGCATATCTAAACTTTGCACAGTTTGGGGAGGAGCTGTGGCACAGGGGCAGCTTTAGTTCCAACAGGTTTCATGGGATGGCTGCAGAATGCCCCCAGACTCCTGTTTATGACCCTGCTGACACCAGAGATTAAATATCAGTTGGGCCAGAGCATTAGAAGAGCAAGCAGTGGTGGAGTGGGAGGTTCTGAGGTTGGATCTCTCTCTCTCTTTCAGTGCTCTCTCTTTCTGATATTAGAGCTTTGTCTCCATTGTTAAGGGAGTACATCCAATCTATCCTATGGCCCTTAAATGACTTCTGTTTTGAGATGGGATTTACACCAGGGGCCTCTTGATATTTCTCGCATGTACATAACCACTCTGCTATACCATCTTCCACACAGTGGTGGCTAGTCCATTAGGGCAAATGGGGCAACCTCAGTCTTCCCTCAGCCAGCCTTCCTGCCTGCCTTCTTACTTACAATCAGTCCAGTGGGTGACCCTGGCTGTCATCTTCTTCCATCTCCTTAGTCTCAATACCACCATTGTAGAACTCAGCAGGGATGGGAATAGGGGGCAAACTAACATTAGTTGGATCTAGCTGCCACTGGCTCAGGGTCCAATTTCTGTTGGGCTCTCTGCTTTCCACCCACTTGTCTCAATGGGCACCAGCCAACACTACTTCCACAGAATGTGGCCACTTTGCATGTGCTCTGAAGGTCATTACAGGCCAAATCCAAGCATTTTCTGCTTTCCTTTTGGATCTGAAACTTCAAAGTATAAACAATTGAAGGTATACATAAGGCAATTATTTTCAGAAAATGTAGTAAAAGATGGGAAAAATCAATGTCTTCTTTTCTAATAGTAACATCTCATAATGTCAAGGGTCAGGGTTTCATCTTAGTTCATTAGATGTAGATCTCAGCATACCATGATGTATTTATCTTTAAAAAGTAATACCCTTTTGATTATGTGTCATGGATAAAATCTTATCTTTGTCTTGGAAGCATGAGAGTAATGGTGAGTGCTTTATGAGCCCCCTGATCCTTGGCAGTAGTTCATCCAATTACCTGATGGTGATTAAGATGGGTCACATTCTTGGACTCCTCTACCACCATTGTGACTAGGAGCCATAACTTGCAAACATGTAATGGAGTCATTGCTTTTCAGACACAGCTGTAATTCAGAAGTTGAGCTGTTTCGCCCAGGATGTTTGAATATCTGTTCCATTTCTCAATGCTCATAATAAGATTTCTGGAGAGAAATGACCTTATTGAAAATAAGCCGTCATCTGTCTAGAGTAGTGCTCCTCTGAAACCTGTTTCCCAGTTTTTCAGAAGTTTTCTTCTTACACACACAGTGCTTCTGTTTTTCTGCCTGATTTGCAGGGCATTTTGATATTTCTTTACAATTATTATGGAGAACTGAGCTTAACCTTGTTGATGATGAACTGAATGTGTCAACAGACTACCACAGGCCTAACATGGTGGATAAAAAGTTGCAGGTTACCTCAAACATAATGGTTTCCCCCTCCATGGAGTCTGTTCATACATTCAACTGCCAATTATCAAATATTCAATGAGAGCCCAATGCAGGGAATGGTAGGTAGGAAGGAAATTAAGGCATTGCTCCATTTAGCTCAGTATTGACTAGTAGTGGTTCTCCAGAATGTCAAACAGGGCTTCTTTCCCAGCTTTACTTAGAGAGGCTGGGACTGAACATGGGACCTTCTGCATGTGAAGAGAATGCTTGACCAGTGAGCTACAGCCCTTCATCCCCAACCCCAAGGTTAAAACACATGTTTTAAAACTGGGAGGACTAGATTAGATGAGTTTCTTTAAAGGCCTGAGTGAACAGAAAGATCTTCAGATTGCACCAAACAAAATCATGAGGGTGGAAATATTTTTCCATAGCTGGGGTGTTACTATCAAAAAGGCATATCTCTTTTGGTATTAATGTTTAGACTCTGCCTCCTGCTTGATGAACACATGAGCAAACATGGTGACCACTGCAATATGCACTTAGTTTGGTCTTCACAAAGAGGGGATCCACAGCAATTCCTTCTCTCACATTCCAGAATGTTAATTTGTGAGAAAACACTCAACCCCATTTAATTTTAGAGCAAACGTGGATTGTTATAATAGACTATTATATATTTTCCTGTCCTAACCAAATGGCAACATAACCAAAGCCCTGCTGGATCAGGACAAAGTCCTATCTAGTCCAACATCCTGTGGTCAACCACATACCTATGAGGAATCTTGAAAGCATTTGTGATCTCCAGCAACTGGCATTCAGAGGCATACTGCCTCCAACAGTGGAGGTAGAACATACCCATTGTGGCTAGTAGTGACTGACAGCCTTATTCTCCATGAATTTGTCTAATCCTCTTTTAAAGCCATCATCATTGGTGGCCATGTATCCTAAACCTTTTCCCCCTCTTTAGCATCAACTGCTAGCAAATGTATGGTGAAAACAATTATTAAAGTCAAGGTAATCCTTTTCCACTTAAAGGGTTCTCCTTAAAGTCTTCATTCGTCATTGCATCCAGGGTGGTAGGTCCCGCTCTCTTTGCAAACATAACTCTTCTTGAGAAAGCAGAAGACCATTATAAATACAATCTACCACCTGCTCCAACAATGTAAAATGTAATTGCCTCACAGATGAAAGATTTAGAAGAAAATATATGCCCAAATTCACTGGGCTTTCCTTCCCTCAAAAGGGAAAGTAAGAGCAAGAATGAAAAGAGAAGAGACAACATGTCTCATAAAAAGAAAAAGAAAGGGAGGGACTGCAATGAGTGTTTATAAAATAACACTACGTTTCTAGTTAATGTTGTTTCTCACTCAGTAGTGTTTATTCAAATAAATGCAAACTCACGAGAGAAAAAGCAGGAAAACAGCCCAAAAGGGTGCTAAAGGTTGGACCTGGCAATATTTCACTGAGGGAAAAATGATTACTGGGAAATATGTTGGAATGTTTCTAATATCTGAAAGGATGTCAAAACCAAGAAGGGAATCAGATAATAATAATAATAATAAATTTAATTTTTGAGTCGCCTATCTGGCCGAAACCACTCTAGGTGATGTACAACATTAAATTCAACAATACATAATAATACAATACATAATAAAATACAACGCAGTCAACAATAACCATTTTAAAAAGCGGCAATACAGGGCCATCAATAGACAATTTTAAAACAATATAAAGAAATTAGCCCACCCCGGGGACCTCAAAGCCCTGTCCAAAGAGCCATGTTTTTAAGGCTCGGCGAAATGCATCTAGGGAAGGGGCATGGTGAAGATCGAACGGGAGGGAGTTCCAGAGAGTGGGGGCCGCCACTGAGAATGTCCTCTCTCTAGTCCCCACCAACCTAGCTGTTTTCGTTGGTAGGACAGAGAGAAGGCCCTGTGTGGCTGATCTGGTCGGGCGGCTTAATTGGTGGTACTGGAGGTGCTCCTTCAGGTAAACTGGGCCGAGACCGTATAGGGATTTAAAGGTTAAGACCAACACCTTGAATTGGGCCCGGAAAACAACTGGAAGCCAGTGTAGATGAAATAACACCGGCGTGATGTGATCACGGCGGCAGCTGTTTGTAAACAGGCGTGCTGCCGCATTCTGCACCAGTTGTAGTTTCCGGACCGTTTTCAAGGGTAACCCCACATAGAGCGCATTGCAGTAGTCTAAATGAGAGGTAACCAGGGCATGTACCACCAGTGAGAGCTGATGAATAGGGAGGTAGGGTTTCAACCTCCGTATGAGGTGTAGTTGATACCAAGCTGCCCGGCTCACTGCCGAAATCTGAGCCTCCATGGACAGCTTGGAATCAAGAACAACCCCGAGGCTGCGGACCTGATCCCTCGGGGCAATTTTACCCCATTAAGATTCAGGTCAGCAACACCCAACCTTCCCCTGTCAACCACAAGTAGCACCTCGGTCTTATCAGGATTGAGCTTCAGCCTGTTTCTTCCCATCCACCCACTCACAGATTCCAGGCACTTGGACAAGGTCTCTACAGCCAACTCCGGTGAAGATTTAAAGGAGAGATAGAGCTGCGTGTCATCAGCATATTGGTGACATCGCAGCCCAAAACCCCTGATGATAGCTCCCAGCGGTTTTACATAGATGTTAAATAGCATGGGAGAGAGGATAGAACCCTGTGGTACTCCACAAGTGAGGGGCCAAGGGTCTGAAACCTCATCTCCCAATGCTACCTGTTGATGCCTGTCAGAGAGAAAGGAACGGAACCACTGTAAAACAGTGCCTCCTATTCCTAATCCCTCCAGGCGATCTAACAGGATACCGTGGTCGACGGTATCAAAAGCCGCTGAGAGATCCAGGAGGACAAGAAAGGTGGATTCTCCCCTGTCTAGTGCCCTCCTCATAGATGATCTATCCTTAGACACCAGGGACAGGCCGAGAACTTACAGATTTCTGCTACAAAGAGGGAGGTGCAGCTTAAACCTCAAGCAGTATTTGTATAGATGAGAAGAGAAGCAAATAATTGAAATGGAGCTTAGTACATGTTGGTTGATCCAACTGCGCGTGCACACACACACACGAAACAAAAAGCAGTTATGCTGATCAGCTGTTTGGTAGGGAGGGAAGAACATGGACAACTTAATCCCAGCCTCTATTTGCCTTCCCAAAGAATTGGTTTTCTAAATAGAGCTAAGTGCAAGCAGGGGAACATAGATAGCTGCCCTATACCGAATCAGGCCATTGGTCCATCTAGTTCATTATCAGCTACACTGACTGACAGCAGCTCTCCAGGGCTTCAGACAGAGGTCAATCCTTGGAGATGCAAGGATTGAACCTGGGACATTCTGCATGCAAGGCAGATGCTCTACGCTTGTGCTATTGTTCTTCCAAGCAGCTTGAACATGGAATGGACCACAAATGCATACATGTTTCCTGATCCCACTAGGGATACACGTGAAGAAAATAGTTTGGAGTAGTAAGAGGTTTGTGGGAAGGTAAATCTGTACAGCTAGAATCACTGGGCCAGCACCAACTCAAGGAGTCCTAACAAAAAGAACAGTCCTAGTCTAACTCATTGGTCTTCAGTTGGTAGACTGAGGTCCAGTACTATGTCACAACATGACCTAAGGTTGGTCACGACAGCAGTTCCAGCATACAAGTGTATGGTGGTAGAAGAAGAAGAAGAAGAAGAAGAAGAAGAAGAAGGAAGAAGGAAGAAGAAGGAAGAAGAAGGAAGAAGGAGGAAGAAGAAAAATATCCCCACTGCTGACATGGTTGCTGCTGAAGGCTGATATTTATTTGTTTCATTTATAGGAATCATTTCCCATGAAACATTCCAAACCAATTAACAATAAAACCCATCAAAAAACCTATCAATAATAATAATAATAATAATAATTTAAAAATCCAATGCAAAATCTCCACTTAAATGGCTTGTTCAAAACTGAAGGTCCTTAATAGCCAACAGAGATGCTTATCTGATATGCAATGGGAAGGAGTTCCAAAGTGTAAGTGCCACACTAAAGGCCTGATTCCTGCATGGTAAGGAATTGACCTCCTGATGAGATGGTATTTGCAGGAGGCCCTCTGATCAGTAATGGTGCATATATAATGGATGAGGCAACCTTTTAAGTATCATCTTCTAGCCTTTGCACACCAGTACCAGAACCTTGAACTCAGCCTGATAGCTAATTGGTATCCAGTGCAATTCTTTCAGCAGCAGTGCAATAGGATGACTACATTCTGTTCCAGTGAGCAGTCAAACTCTATTTTGAGCCAACCACATAGAGCACATTGCACTAATTCAATATGGAGGTGAGCAGTGTATAGACATCCAGCCATGTTGTATCTGGATACCATCGTTGAACACAGCATTCTCATTTAATTAATGTCTGTCCTTATAGTAGGTTATTCTCACACCATCTTAGAATTTCTGGGAAGGAAGGAAGATAAAAATATGGCAGAAGGGATCTGAGCATGTTCTTAAGAATAATAAGAAAAAAGCAACATCTGAAGCAATTTATTGTCTCCACCATCTCTTTTCTCTCTCCACCAAAAAGAGAAGCAAACATACCACAATTCCCCACAAGATACCACTTCATAGTCCCATTTTTATGATGTTTGTCATCTACCATTTCCTTTCCCCCACTCCACCCCAACCTATAATGTTTTGATGTTATTTTGATGCAAGACTTTGAAAGATTTAAATATGTTCAGTGTTAAGCATTTCTGTTTCCTGTCTGATCTTAGCAAGGTTATAAATCACTCTTCCCCTGGATACAGCATGATTTTTAGTACCCGCATAAACACACATTTTGCTTGTAATACGCAAAGTAGAGAGGAGAAATGGGGGGGGGAGGAAAGAGAGAGATAGAAACTGATGCCCCTGTACGTTTGTCTTTTCTACTCTGTAGTTTCTGAATTGTGTAAATCAAATCTGCCATTTGCACACAAACCTGGAATAAAGAGCCAAGACACATGTCTTGTGTAATCTAAGGCCACCACTTGTAACATTAACACAGGAGATCTGAAACACAACATGTCAGCCATGTGGGAACTGACAGGAGCTGCCTTGCAACCTCTGCATAATATATTTTGCTGCCCAGGAAGGAATAGCAATCAATGCCCCCTCCTTCTGAGTCAAGGCATGTAGCATCCAAGGCCAAACAAGTTATTTTAGCACATGAGGAAGAAAATCCCACAAGCACTTCTTTCCCTCCCTGGCAGTAAAATATTTTAAATAATAATAATAAAACAAGTAGCTAAACAATGGGCTGCCATTTCATGGCATCCCAGACCACCTGCCTGAGGCAGCCACCTCACTCTACCTAATGGTAAGGCCGGCCCTGATCCATCACAGCTAGCCACACCTCTGGAGTTGAAGGAGATCCTCTGGACTCACTATCCACATGAAACCTCCAATATACTGAGTGGGTGATCCAGACAAGCTTCAAAAGGGCTGCCTTCCCAGGTCACACAGCCCTGAGTGGCAACTCTAGGACAGGAGTAACCAATGTGGTGCCATCCAAATGTTGTTGGACTACAACTCCTATCAGCTGCAGCCTCCATAGTCAATGGTCTCAGGGGGCTCCTACTGGGAGGAAGAGCAAGATATCAATCTAATAAATAAATAAATAAATGATGAGAATTGGAATCCAGCAACATCTGGAGGGCATCACATTGGCTACTTCTGGTCTAGGGAATCCTTTTTTCACATTGCTGATACCTCAGAGTCCTCTGCAGTTACTGTTTCTAATCTCTTTTCCAGCCCTGCTACTGTGGACAAACAGATTTGTTCTTCATCCCTTTCCCCTATCCAGCCCAGGGAATAATTCATAAGAACACCCTCCAAATGATCAAGCTTTGTGGAAAATACTGAAACCCAAGTCTGCTCTCTTGTCCTGTTTCATGGTCACACTAGAGAGTGTGGCAAAAGTACACTGATTTTTTTTTTTAAAAAATCCCTGCTGGCATATGAAATAAATTCCATTTATTTCCCTTATTCATACATTCTGCCTTGCAGCTATTTTGTAGGGGTCCCAACTCACTATGAACTAAAACAAAGCTTATTCCTTAAGGTTATATGTTTCTGGCCTTTGATGTGATCTAACTTGACATACCAGGTTCACCTACAGCTTAGTTCTCCTTCATTCTTTAGGGGCAACACCCACACATACATTTTCAGCATTCCTCAATATCCCTTTTCCCATTTCTCAAAGGATGGTGGTAGAATAACTGGCTTTGGAAAAGATCAGAATTCAAATGACACAATTCCCCCCAGTATCTTTTAAAGCACTTCTTCAGCTTTCAAATTTCCTTTCCATGTATAGCTTTCAGTCGTTGGTATTTTAATTCGGAGAAAAATGCAAGAGAGAGAGAAAGAGAGAGAGAGAGAGAGAGAGACTTTCCCTTCCATTTCATCCTTTCATGAACATTACTCCCTATGTCCCTAGCAGGGAACTGAGCATTGATAAAATTTCTTTTCCCTTAATGCATTAAACTATACCCTCAAAAAAGGAACATCAACCTGAGGCCCTCTAGGCCAAGTGTGCCCCATCAGGGATAAAGTATGGTCTCCATGTAGCAACCTGGGGTTAAAAAACAACCAGTGAAGTGAATTACATTTCTGGCAAGAGGACTTACTGGGAGATCACCATGGAAGTAGGAACTGGGCCCTTCACTCTCCACTCTCTCTCCACTCTCAAAACCGTCCTCTTTCCAAGCACTTCCTTTTTTTTCTCATTAATGTTTTTATTCAAAGTTTCAAAAAACAAAACAAAACAAAAACAAATTAATAACTAATACAATAAAATAAAATGTTGACTTCCGATTTGTCGCAGATCAGTTATAGGTCTATAATATATAACAAACCTGTCTCTTAATATATTACAAAATAACTTTCCTCCAGTAGTTATCTTAATTAATCATCAAATCTCATTAACATCACTTTATTCTTTCCGCAAAAAGTCAAAGAGAGGTTTCCAGTCCTTGAGAAATATATCCATCGATTTTTCTCCAAATAAACATGTCGATTAATCCATCTCATCAAGTCTGCTAGGTCCAGTAATTTCAATAGCCATTCTTCCATTATCAGTGTTAATTCCATCTTCCATCTTCCATCCTTGCATCCATAATAATCTTGCTGTCATAGTCATATAATAAGAGTCTGATGGGAATTTCCTTCCTCACAAATATTTCCTTGCCATCAATTCTGAATGTGTTACTGAAATGTTGTTGTAAAGTCATATCTCTGTTCCTCTTTTTTACTAAATGCATTAGCACATCTCTTGAGAGTTTTTCCATTGTCACATATCTGTAATTAATTCTATAAATTTTCTCTATTTCAAGCTCCATCACATCATTCCAGTCCAGAAATTTTTTCGAAACATTGATAGCTTTATCTCTGATATCTTCATCAATTTCTTCAGGGACAATGCTGAATTCCAAACAGTAATCTTTATCTCTAAGGTCCATAAACTCCAAATCTTTTTCCAGTTCCACATTTGATATATCTGTTCCAATCTCCAGGACTTGCATCTTCCCTTTAATTTTTCTTTCTTTTTCTATTGCTTGTCTAGTTATATCTCTGATCTCATCAACCTCCTCTCTCATAAAATCCCCTATTTCTTTCAGCTCCTGCTTCATTTTGCCAAATTCAATTTTCATCTCTTGTTTGCCATGTCTAAGTTCTTGTTTCGTTATCTCAATCTCATATATTATTTTCTGAAACATATTTACTTCCAGGGTCTCAGCCACTTTCTTAATTGTCATTTTTAAAACCAAGAAGAAAAAAAACCCCTTCAATTTCCAATATAGCACTATTCCCAAGCAAAGAGCAATTTATTTCTTTTTCCAGCAACAAAGGAGTTAATATTCCAAACCTGATAATAATAATAAAATAAATTTAATTTTTGTGTCGCCTATCTGGCCGAAGCCACTCTAGGCAACGTACAAACTAAAATTCAGTAAATTACAATACAATACAGATAAAATACAATAAAATCAGAACGATCATTAATCACAGCAGCATGAAATCAGTTAGAGCGATCAATAGATAATAAAATATCCCAAAAAAGTTAGCCCTCCCCGGAATTCCTGAAGGCCTGTCCGAAGAGCCAAGTTTTTAATGCCCGGCGAAATATATCCAGGGAAGGGGCATGGCGAAGATCGAAAGGGAGGGAGTTCCAGAGAGTGGGGGCCGCCACTGAAAATGCCCTCTCATCATAATGTAGACAGCACAAACTGCCTTATCTCTTATGTGTCCAAGAATGCAAAACAAATTTAGTTCACAGCATCCAAATAGTTAGTGGCATAAAGAACAAGCAGATTCGTCAAAATGAAGTAGACCAGAAAAAATAGTCCTGGACATATAATACTCAAAAGTTCATATAAATCAAAATTTTTCTCCTCAGATTAGATACCTCTCATCCGTTTGTATCTTTATAATTCTCAATTCCAGGCCAGCTTTTTGCAATAAAAACAAAGATAAGCTATTTCGATTTCCTTCCGCCTTAATTCCGTGTATAAAAGAGAAAAGTTATAACTCACCCAGGGATTCTTTACTGCTGATTCTTTTAACAAATCTCTTTACTGCAACAATTTAAGCCAAATGATAAGGATAGAAAGAAGAATGCTTGCCTGTTAGAATCTGTTTTTCTTTGAAGAAAAGAAAAACGTCTCACTTAATCAGTTTGAGCTTGCTTGAAATTCCTTGGCTCCGTCCAATGTTGCTGGCTGGTCCTTCATTCATAGGCAATCCTAATGAATTCAAGTCCCCCAACAAACACAACGAAGCTTGTGGATGATCTCTTCGTTTCTCCCTTGCCTGGGAGAAAGTTTTTACCAGTCAAAAAAAACCTTTTGACTGGTTTTAAAACTGAAAAAGCTTCCTCTGAGACGAGAGCTCGTCTCAGAGGCAGGCACAAGCGAAGCAATCCTTCCCGGAAGTCCTCTTTCCAAGCACTTCCATGTGATTGGAAAGTTGGTTACTGACCAAGTTACTGACCAAGATGCTAAAAAAAAAAAGTCTTTTTATTGATAAAACTCTACAGCATGGACAGGGAGGCTCTTCAGATTTTGCACTCCTACTGTGGTTCTCCAGATGTTGTTCAACTCCAACTATTATTAGCCCCAATCAGCATGGTCAAGGATGATGATGGGAGTTATTGTCCAACAACATCTGGAGTAATAGCCCAACAACATTTGAAGGGCCACTGGTTCCCCATCCCTGGTCTATCCAGCCAAATCCCATAGATCAGAAACAGAGTATTTCTCCAAATCAGTAACATTCTTCCCTAGTCCAGTATCCATGATCTCCTTAATTATGACCCCATATACAGGTATCCAAGTATTCCGTTTCCTCTCCACCTAATCTCCCGATGCCATCTTATTTCCTTAATTAAGGCTTCATTCCATTGGGGATTCTTTTAATTCATATATATTATGAACAAATAACAAAGAAAAATATTAAGTTGTTTTTTTACTTATGTTCATTGCTTTCTCTCTCTGTTTCTGAATTCTCCCTCTCTTTGAATGGTGGTGGTGATCACTACCACCACTGTATTTACCAAAAATGCCCCTAGACATTGCATTGTCCTGAGACATTGCAGGAATGCTCCAGGGTTATATACTTTCTAGGGGAAGAGAGGCAGCCACCAGAGTTAGTCCACACCCCCAAAGAGTATGAATGGATAGGAGCAAATGAAAATTGAACTGAAACAAAGGCACACCCCTTACTGGTTTATTAGATTGGCATAAATCATATTCAGTTTGCTACACTTACAGTTATCAAACTCATGGACTCTCCACAAATGTTGCTGTGGGTTGTATGTTGGGTATATTATTTTACATGGAGGTTTAATCGCAGACAACAGGATTGGCTAGGTGAAACTAGGTGATGGTTTGTCAGTGCTGAAATAGGTGTGATTAACCTGTGATTGGTATGAAGCTTAAACTCAAGTGGCTCTTTTGAGCCCCCTTAATAGCAGTACGATTCTGTGAACTGGGAAAACTGGAAGACCAAAAAGCTAATTCAAACTGCCAGTCACTTTTTCTCACCTCTGACTCCCATTCAATTCCTTGCTGAGAGAAACACATTTATTTGAAGCTGCTCCTTGTTCTGAAGAGAGTTAAGGAATTCCTGGATCTCCAAGCTGCAAAATTATATTCGATAAGTTGTTCAATGGCAATGACAAGGTTAGTCCATTAGAAGCCAAATCTTTCCTTAGCTGAATGTGCAAGGATGCTCACTGACGACTAGGAAGGTATGATGCCCCCCACCCCCAAGAAATTTTTGTAAGAATATTTTGAAAATTCTCCTCATATGAATTTCTCTGTTGGTTTTGGGGTTCGCCATCCCAGATTATCTGGTTTAATATTCCAGCTGGAAACAATTGCTCCAATTATTTATTTCCTTCCTCACCCAAGGGTACTGTGCATGTGTAACATGCAGGATTGCAACAAAAATATTTCTGTGCAGGGTGAGCCCAAGGGACTTTGTTGTCCAAGTCAAAGGACAAGATAACTCCTCCTCCTTTTCTATGTACAGAAGCCAACTAGACTGGAAATTGAACCTCAGTTGAATGTTGAAGACAGGGCAACATCTTCACTGCAACTATGTTTTCAGTACCCACCCAATTCCTATGATTGTATTTTGATTTATTGTTTTTAATATTGAATTTTAAACTGTTGTAAACTTCCTGGGATCTGCTGGTGAATGATGATGATGATGATGATGATGATGGCAACAAGCTACCATAGGAGGTGCACTTGGAAGGCCTTGTGGCTCACACAGTTATATCCTCCTGCACCTTGCCTCCATTCCTTACCCACCAGCTTTTGTTGCCCAAGGTGACCAATTCACTCTGTCTAATGACAGGGCTGCCTTGTTTTTGTGCAGGCCAGGCCCAGTGCCAGCAATTGGATAGGCTGTGCAGTGGCCACGAGCTGTGGGAACACAAAAGGGTCCCTCACCAATCTGGCTACCTGGCTACCACCACTCACCATCATTCCAACAAGCCCCCAGATTAGCTGTTTTAGCAGTGGATGGGTGGCAGTGCCCATTTTGAATGGGAGCCAAGCATAATGTACACCAAAATGCAATGCCCTAGTGTAGTTTCATAAATCTATAGGTTAGGATACTGAATCTGGGGTAAATTGAGATGGTGGACAATCACCATAGATGGAGACCATGCTTGGCTCCCATTCCACCCACCACTAAAATGACCACCTGGGGGCCTGGTGGGGACAGCAGTGAGCTGCCTGCATTGCTGCTACATGTCAGGAAAAAAATGTGGGCACATTATGCAGCCACTTGGAGGGCTGAATTTGGGGTGGGGGCATTGGTGCTGAAGGCCCCCTGAAGTCTGGTGCTGGCCCTAGTGGAGTGTATTACTGAAGCACAGGAGGACACATGCACAAATAAACACACTGCACTAGATATATTGTGATGCACTCATAAACAGTTGCATTAAGACTGTTTTTTTAGGGTTTAACCAATTTGCATTATGCAAATCAGTAACAAGGAAGGGGCAGGAAATGCACAGTTTAACAGTGGAACCAATTATCGAGAGAGATGTGGGACATCCCTCACTGGAGATCTTCAAGAAGTGACTGGACACCCACCAGTGAGGGAATGTTCTGCCTTTAGATGTTTTAGACCTAACATTTGACTAATTAGATTCTGTGAATTCCAAAGCAAACTGCTCTGACCTGCCTCTTCTGGACTACTGGGGGGGTTGGTACCTAATTACCTTTCAGATGTCATACTCCACCAAATTTTGTAATAGTTTCCAGTTCAGTTTTAAAAATGCATATTTTAGAATAACATACATTGAGATAAAATTCATATGTAAAAAAAGTATTTTGTTTTAAAATACATAATTAAATACACACTGAAATACATTTTTGTCCAAGGTAAAGTTTCCCAAACACAGACTAAAACTTGCTTGTCTATTTCAGCTTTCTGATTTGACTTCTCCTGCCATTTCTAGTGAAGTTGTTCAGGAAGAGGAGATGGAGATGGGCATGATTATATACCCACAGAAAACATGAAATATTATCATATAGTTTATCATAGGGTTAGCTTTATAATTGGGAAAATCAATTATGGAGAATGTTAACATTTGTTTTAACTACCTATATTTTTGCCTCTTATTACTGGCTCAAGATCTCTGGCATCAGGTGGATTAAAAATATAACCCAGCTAAATCAAATACTTTGTGGATCAGTGTTTTAATATCCATTGCACTATACCTTAATTTGCAGTAACTCTGGTGAAATATTCCTTAGATGGGATTCTCCCACACAGAACTCTCATTTACCAATGATCCATCTTCCTGTTCAAAATAAATTATCCTCTCCTACGATTGTCTTGCTAAACCATTGTCTCTAGGGAAGGGCTAATTTGTGTTAGTGGAGAGTGGCTGTCTGGTAGAGTAAGAATAAGGAAAGATCTTACCCTGTTCTTGCCGGACCTTCCAGTCATCCTCCAATTTGTTGGCTGGGACATCTGTCATGGGGAATATTAGGCTCTCAGAGACAAATGTCTCAGCCATTTGTTCAAGGTAATCACTTGTCCACTCTAATTTTTATCCCAATTGCAGCAAATCTGAATGAAAACGATTAGCCAGAGAGAGAGAAAAGTAATTGTTGTAGTGCAAAAGTATGTTAAATTGGAGATTGAAGATAACAAGGTGGGCATTATTGGCACTGGTTTATCCTCTCCTAGTTAATCTGGGAAAGAGAGGGCTAGAATTTAGCCCAGTATGCTTGTGAAAATACAAACAAAATATATTTGCCGTAAATTGCACTGCCTTTCAAACATATAACCTTCACACATGCAACCATTTAGGTTTCAAACAAGATAGATACAGTGCAGAATTTAGAAACAAAGGACATAATCCTGTTTGTGTATATAGAATGGAATTCCAGGGATTATATAAATTGGAGTATCTACTCCACTCTCTGCTGCTGAAATCAGCGACATTGAAGCCCATCTGCATCTTACGTTTAAAGCAGCATCACACCACATTAAACAGTCATGGCTTCCACCAAGGAATCCTGGGAACATTAGTTTGTTAAGTGCTCTGATAGTTCTTAGGAGATCCCTATCCCCTCACAGAGCTAAGGTTCCCAAATTGAATTAACAATTAATCCCTCTTCCCAGGAACCTCTGGGAACTATAGCTCTGTGAGACGAATATTAACTAATTGATTGATTGATTGATATCCCACCCTTCCTCCCAGTAGGAGCCCAGGGCAGCAAACAAAAGCACTAAAAACAATTTAAAACATCATAAAAACAGACCCTTGTTGTTATGTGCCTTCAAGTCGATCACGACTTATGGCAACCCTATGAATCAGTGACCTCTAATAAATTTGGATACTCTGCTCATAGGGTTTTTGTGGTAAGAGGTATTCAGCGATGGATTACCATTGCCTTCCTCTGAGTTTGAATGTCTCAGCTTTGACCATTCTGCCTTGGCTGCCACTGCTAAGAGTCTAGCCTCTTGGTCTAGACTCCTGACAGCATTGCTCTCAACGTCTTCTACAGTCTCAAACCCCCTCACCATGTTAAGGTGTGCATCCTAGAGGGGGTAAATAAAACAGACCCTAAAATACATTAAAACAAAACATCTTTAAAAACATTTTTTAAAAGCTTTAAAAAACATATTTTTTTTAAAAAAGGTTTAAAAACATATTTTTTAAAAAAAAGGTTTAAAAACAAATTAAAAAGCAATTCCAATACAGATGCAGACTGGGATAAAGTCTCTACTTAAAAGGCTTGTTGAAAGAAAAAGGTCTTCAGTAGGCGCCGAAAAGATAACAAAGATGGTGACTGTCTAATATTTAAGGGGACAGAATTCCAAAGGGTAGATGCCATGACACTAAAGGTCAGTTTCCTATGTTATCCATTATGGATCTCCTGATAGGATGGTATCTGCAGGAGGCCCTCACCCGCAGAGCACAGTGATCGGGTATATAAGAGATAAGATAGTCTTTCAGGTATCCTGGTCCCAAGCTATACAGGGTTTTGTACACCAAAACTAGAACCTTGAACTTGGCCTGGTAGCAAATGGGCAGCCACTGCAATTCTTTCACCAGTAGGGTGACATGCTGGCAATACCCTGTCCCAATGAGTAGTCACACCACTGCATTTTGCACCAGGTGCAGCTTCCGGACCAGCCCCAAGGACAGTCCCACATAGAGCTCATTACAGTAATCCAGCCTGGGGGTTACCACTGTAAGGACAACTGCGGTTGTCTTTCCAGCTGAAGCTGGTAAAAGGCACTCCAAGCCAAGGAGGTCACCTGGGCTTATAGTGACAAAGTTAGATCCAGGAGCACCCCCAGATTACAGACTTGCTCTTTCAGAGGGAGTACGACCCCATCCAAAGCAGGCAACTGACCAATTATCTGAACTCGGGAACCACCAATCCACAGTGTCTCTGTCTTCCTAGGATTCAGATTCAGTTTATTTGCTCTCATCCAGCCCACCACCGAGTCCAGACAGAGGTCCAAGGCTTTCATGGCTTCTTCCAATTCAGATGTTACAGAGAAATAGAGCTGGGTATCATCAGAATACTGCTGACACCTCACCCCAAATCTTCTTATGACCGCTCCCAAATGCTTCATATGGATGTTAAACACCATAGGGGACAATATGGTACCCTGTGGCACCCCCCCCAAACAACATCCATCCTGATTTGCTTGATTTGCTTCCCATTAGTCATTCATTAATCCCATACTTTTCAGTGTATTTGCCCATCACTTTCCAAAATTAAAAAAAAAAAAATAGAAAAGTGGATGTTTACACTAGGATGATACTTTAACTGCACAAACCAGTATGTTCTTGAAACCCTCCCACATAATGCTGACTGTCTGAAGGTGCACTAAAATGATATCTAAAATTGACTTCGGTCTTCTTGAAAGCCCGTGTGGTATAGTGGTTAGAGTGTTGGACTACGACCTGGGAGACCAGGGTTCAAATCCACACATAGCCATAATGCTCACTGGGTGACCTTGGGCCAGTCACTGCCTTTCAGCCTCAGAGGAAACCACCTCTGAATTCTGCTTACCATGAAAACCCTATTCATAGGGTCACCATAAGTCAGGATCGACTTGCAGGCAGTCCATTTCCATTTTTTTCAGTCTTCTTGAGTGTTTTTGGGGTTTATTTTATTTTTATTTATTTATTTATTAAATTTATGTCCTGCCCGACCTGCCAGTAGAAGCTCAGAGTGACAAACAAAAACACTAAAATACTCTAAAACATTTTAAAAACAGACTTTAAAATATATTCACTAAAAGGCAGAAAAACCTTTGTGGTTTAAGGAAGTTACCTATAGCCCACAGATATTTCTATCAAACTTTAAAAAGCAGGGAAATTGAGCAGCTATAGTGAATACACCAAGGGAGCAGGAGACCTGACCTCCTCTCTGAGATGTTGTACTGCCCTACAAATTTGTCAAAATGCAAACACAATTTGGGTTGGTCTTTCAGAGTCTAATCCACTTGCTGTGTAGCTTGGAAGAATTTGGTAACATGTGTCATCTACCAAGATGTCATATCCAATACGTAGGAAAAATTGCAACTGACCTAAACACACACACCTCAGAAACCACAAATCAGCAATCTTGACCAAAGAAAAGTGGAGCAACCAGGTGCAAATCATTTCAACACTGAGAGCCACAGCCTGTTGAACTTATCTATAACAATTATAGAGATACCAACATATCCAGCAGCATTGACAAAGAGGTAAAACTTTTGGATATACTGTCTGGATTCATTTGCACCTCATGCCCTTAACCTGGAGGACAATACAAACATCACTTAGCTTCTGCAAATGAAGCCCCTCTGAGCATTCCATCTTCACAGCTCTTTAACTGCCAGCTTGGCATCAGCATTTGTATGTTAGCAGCTGATGAAGCTATCATGCCCTTCCTTAGTGGTCCTTTTCCTAAACTAAAATGTCCCGACATGCCATCCTGTCCTTGTAGAGAAGGCTCTATGTTGTCTTTTTTGCAAGGGTGGGCAGAATTATACTTGGTATTCCAATAAATTTTCTGTGTGCAGCCTCATTTAAAGATATTAGGTCCATTTAAAGATATTAGGATACTGGCAGTTTTATTTCCATCCTCTTCAGACATCCCATCTTAGTCTTTGTTCAATACAAGTTCATTTATTTTCACCCCTCCTTTTCTCCTCACCCTTGTCTCCAGAAAGTTGCCTGAAACAGCTGTCTTCTCTTTGTTTAGGCCCTATGAAATGGAAATGGACTGCCTTCAAGTTGATTCTAACTTATGGCAACCCTATGAATATTTTCATGGTAAGTGGTATTCAAAGGTGGTTTACCATTACCTTCCACTGAGACTGAGAGGCAGTGACTGGCCCAAGGTCACCTAGTGAGCTTCATGGCTATGTGGGGATTCGAACCCTGGTCATAGTGTAACACGCTAACCACTATGCCACAGTGACTCTCCTTGGGCCCTATACTCCATGGAAATCTAAGGGTCTGGGTCCAGACAGAATTGGTTGTACCTAAGTCTCCTTGAAATTAATTGAGTTTAAGTCATAATGACTAACTTGTCCTATTTATTTCAATGGGGCCTAAGGTCAACTAATTTAGTCTTGATCCAACTCAAGGCATATAAATTTTGCATTGTACCTATCAGAATGCCATGATTTTTAAGAGGAGAGAAGACTATTTCCAACTATGTTCTAATTTATACAATTTCATGGCAATATATGTCAGGGGTGCAATCAGTTGTGATATTTCAGTGAATCAAATCTGTTGACTTTTGTTAGTTATTATTTCCTTACTTGCAATAACAAAAAAATATAGAGAGGTCTAATCAGAGGGACATTATTCATATTTCAGTTATGTGCAAGCATGAAACTAGACTTCATTAATACCCAAAATGTATTCCAAGCATAAACCATTACATAAAATGACAGAAAGAAACTAAGAGAAAAAATGAGAGAGAGAGAGAGAGAGAGAGAGAGAGAGAGAGAGAGAGAGAGAGAGAGAGAGAGAGAGAGAGAGAGAGAGACTCATCTGAAGGTAAGCAGCTCTCAATTTACCTAATTATCTGTCTGGACGAAAGAAACCTTTCAATTAAACTTAAGCGTTTGTAAGTAGATGAGTGAGAATTTTCAAGGGCAAAACATATCAGCTCATTTATCTTTAGAAAGGAAACAGATATAAGTGAAAAGAACTTGTCATAGCATTCCCCCCTCACACTTAGGTTTATTGCAGATTTATCGAGGCCACCACCGTGTCACGTCCATCACAGATCATTAAGGGTTTTTATAATACTCCTACATTTTATGAGCAATGTGGATTATTGCAAGCATGGTAACCCATTTTTAACTTTGTGAAATAAGGGTATTATCTGCAATCTATTTTTGATTGAATTTCAAGATTTCTATTATATAAAAAAAGCCTTACATCGCTGAAACGTGTATTATCAGCATTTCCCTGACCCCTTCTGCCCCTCTATTCTCAAGGAGGAGATTTGTTAGAAAATTCCCAAATAATTTTATGACATTTAGCAAATCATCTTGCTACTAAAGGGCACTTTTCATTGCTGGGAGATTAGGTGATGAAACTGACATTGTAAAGGTCACATTTCTCCAAAATATTTAGGCAATCATAATAAAAAAAAGAACAGAAAAAAAACAACATCCATATCCTTAATGTGTAACAGCAAATTGGATAGATTAGAGCAGCCTTTCCCAACCGTTTTGTCCCAAGATGTTGCTGGAGTACAATTCCCATCATTCCTGACCATTGGCCATGCTGGCTGGGGCTGATAGGAGTTTTAGTCCAGCAACAGCTGGGGACCCAAAGGTTGGAAAAGGCTGGATTAGAATGAGAAATAGAGAGGTACAACACAGTGATGAAGCAACCTCAACAAATGTTGAGAGTATCAATGTAGCATCAGGTGATTTAAGATGTGATTCCCAAGATTGTTTGCAATGTTAGAATGCAACTCTTAGATCAAATTGAGCAGTTGTGGCTTTTTTTTTGGAGGTGGGGTGTTAAAAAATATTCCTTGACCCTGGAAATGAGACAAAACAATAAAGCTGGCGCCAAAACATTTTGTAAGGCTATGTTACTGAAAACTGGAGCCTGCTCTGTGGCTGCACTCAGATTGGGATTTTCCTGGAATGTCCAGCTAGCCTCTCACTCTTGACCTTCTGTCATATGAGGCTTGTCCATGCATTACACTGAATACACCTGCAAGCTGTACTCTACATACGTACAAGCGTTTGTGTGAAAAAGTGTAAATTGGTTGATGTATAACGATCAATTGTTGTGTCTGTAGGTACACAATTGTACATGCATTGAATGTAATGTGTGAAGAAATTTAAGATATTTTTGTTCTACCAGGCATTTTTGTCTATTGGTTTGAATAATTGTAATAGATTGCAACTGTGTTGCAGGTTTTTATCTTCCATTCCTGACCCTGCTTCTGCTAGGGATTTCACATTATTGCTGTTGAGAGGGGCAGTATAGCAGAACTAGGGATGGAAAGATCTGTCAGTTTCGGTTATCTCAGTTTCTCATTTTTCCAATCTTCAGTTCTCCATGTTTCTGCAGCAATTAGCATTCTTTTTTTAAAAAAAAATCCTCAAGAACATTCTTCAGCATTTTAATGCTATTTCCTCCTATTAAACTCATTTTTGTAGGCAGTTTTGACTAAAGTACATATTTTTGCAATCCATTTATCATCATATAATGTATTTAGCATGTGATTTTCACTCACATGTTCATTTTTATGCACACTTTCCCCTAATATATGCCTTTTTGTAAACATCATTTGGTTGGAGAACTGCATCACAACATTTAAATAAGTGTGAATTTTGAAAGATGGCTGTGTTTTACTTCTCATATTGTTTTGGAAAGTGAGAATTTGATAGATCCAGCTTGAAATGTGAACTGAATCAAAATTCTTGCTCATCCCTAAGCACAATAAAAGTGGGTCGATGACACCAACAACAACAACATTTGTGGTACAAAATGTTACAGGTTTTGAGCAGGAAGTTACGGGACATGTACTGATTGAAACAAAGCAGTATATCCACCTTAGAATTTTTTCAGGGGCAAACAGTATTGAAATCAGGATCATATATAACCACCTTGATAGCATCATGAGCACACATCATCATGAATTCTCAATAAAAAGGAAATCCGGAGGTGTCCTCTATACCTAATATGATCAGCATTCGATTTTTCTTTTAAAGTGAGTTTACAGGACTCTTCTTACAACTCAGTGATCACCTCTGTCCATTTCTATTCCAGATTAATTAACACCGAAAGTTCTCTAAAAAGGAATCAACAAGGAGTAAGAAACATAATCATCTCACCTAATGTACCCTTAATATTAAAAGTTAAATTATGGGTAGTTGATGCAAAGGTCCATCCTAGCCTGTCACAGAGGATCACTCAGGAAATATTTTTTATTTTATTATTAATTAATTATATCCTGCCCAGTAGGAGCCCAGGGCAGCAAACAAAAACACTAAAACACTCTAAAACATCATAAAACAGACATTAAAATATATTCTCAAAACATCTTTAAAAACATTTTTTTAAAGAAAGCTTTAATAACATCTTTAAAAGCAATTCCAACACAGATGCAAACTGGGACAAAGTCTTTACTTAAAAGGCTTGTTGAAAGGGAAAGGTCTTTAGTAGGTGCCGAAAAGACCTGTCTAATATTTAAGGGGGAATTCCAAAGGGTAGGTGCCACAATACTAAAGGTCCACTTCCTATGTTGTGCAGAAAGGACCTCCTGATAAGATGGTATCTGCAGGAGGTCCTCACCTGCAGGGCACAGTGATTGACTGTGTATATAAGGGGTAAGAGAATTTGTCAGGTATCCTGATCCCAAGCTGTATTCTATTTTTTACTCTCTTTTTTCTTACAAAGGGATTTGATATGCTGTGGAGGTTGCACTTTTAACTTTCTTTGAAAACAACTTAATTTAAAAAAATCCTTGCATTAAAAATAGAACTGTCAAATAAATCCTTGTTAAAATAGTTTCCAGAAGATATATAATTAATGGATTTCTTTATCCCTTTCCCCGTCTCTCTTTCTCCCCAGAGAACTCATCATTAACCATGAAATAAACTTCACAGTTTACTATAAAAATGATCAGAGAGGGATTAGGTAAGTATTCAATTTACTGGAAAACTCTTACAGTATATTTCTGAGACAGCAAAAGGAAGCAGACAATGCTACTGTGGATGTAATGAATCTGAACAGTGATAGGAATGCAATGGGTGTAGCGTCATTAATGTTAATTTAGTGAATGTTAAAATCGCCAAGGGGAACAAATTTGCCAGCATTAAAGCTGATAATGGATAAATAATCGAAATAATTTTATACTAAACATGACTTGGAACAGGGCTGCTCTATCTTTTGCCTAGTTCCCGGTTTTCTGTTATCTGCTGTTAAATGAAACAATATATAGCAGTATAGTTTTTTATTTTTATTTTTTGCTCCCTTCAGAAAAACCCTTGGAGACAAATAATTTCCACAGGCCCTTGATTGACTTGATTTCTAGTAGTAAATTTATGTTGTAAAACGTCTTCTTTAAAAAAGGTGCAAAGAACATTTCAAAGGCTGGATTGCTACCAGCTTATTTCTTTTATAGCCATGAAGAGGCAGAAAAAGAGGAAAGGATGGCAAGGATGGATTACTAGGATTGTATACCTCTGAATACAAGATGCAGGAGGCAACTAATACTGGAGACTGCCACCTTCAGGCCTTGCTTGTAGGAATCTATTTGTCCCTATTAAAAATGGGATGATGAATACTGGACCCTCAGTTGATCCATCAGAACCAAGAATATGGGAGAAATTCAATTCAATTTACATTTAAAGCCAAATTTATCAAATCCATACTTTCTGAAGCAATATGAGAAACGAAACACAGCCATTCCTTACCTGAATTTTGTGTTGCAGTTCTTCAACCAAGCAGTGTTCTCAAACATGCATATAATAGGATACCATGAGAAAAAGTCAAATAATTGGGTGTCAGAAAAAATTAAACCAGAACTATCACTAGAAGCTAAAATGATGAAACTGAGTTTATCATACTTTGGAGACATAATGAGAAGACATTATTTTATTATTATTTATTTTTAAAACTTATATACCGCCCGACTAGCAATAGCTCTCTGGGCGGTGAACATAGATACAATAAAATACAATATAATACAAAAACATCAGTCTAAAATCAAATTTCACAATCTAAAAACAGCAAAGGCTAAAATCAAATTACAAACATTACAATCATTAACAAAAAATTAAAATGCCTCAGAGTAGAGAAAGGTTTTAACCTGGCGCCGAAAGGATGATAGTGTCGGCGCCAGGCGAACCTCCTCGGGGAGACTATTCCATAGTTCATGATACATTAGAAAAGACAATAATGCTGGGAAAAACAGAAGGGAGTAGAAAAAGAGAAAGGCCAAACAAGAGATGGATTGATTTAACCATCTCTGTTATCTTTTTGGTGCCTACTGAAGACCTTCCTTTTTCAACAAGCCTTTTAAGTATTGACCTTATCCCAGTCTGTGTCTGTGTTGGAATTGCTTTTTAATATATTTTAAAACCTTTTTTAATGATTTTAAAGCTTTTTAAAAATGTATTTAAAGATGTTTTGTTTTAATATGTTTTTAATGGTTGTTGTGTTTTACTATATTTTGAAGTCTGCTTTTATGATGTTTTAGTGTTTTTGTTTGCCACCTTGGGCTGCTACTGGGAGAAAGGACGGGATATAAATCTAATAAATAAATAATAAAAAATAATACAAAGTGCAAACTGATATTGAAATGTAGAGAACTGAACTTAAGATTGTAAAAATGAGAACTCAGATACATTGAAATGGACAGATCCACCCATCTCTATAGAGGACATGCTTGATATGCAGAAAGTCCTAGGTTCAATCCATAACATCTCCAGTTAAGAAGGACCACATGTAGGCATTTACCTACATGGAGACCAGTCTCCAGACCCTGGAAAGCCGGTTCCAAACAGAGTAGATCATATTGGGCTAAATGGATCAATGGTTTGACTCAGAAGAAGGCAATTTTCAAGTTTGCAGTGAGTTTCATATCCATCAAAATTTCAGCATCCACTCTGCAGGCCTTGAGCTAAATTGCTCAGAAGAAACAAACAGACACAAAAAACGGGATGAGGCCAAGGATCCCCAAGAGAGAACCAAGTCTCCAAGAGAAATGGAGACACTTGATAGGAGAGGTCTTGCCTTCTAATCTAAAGAACCAAATATCTCAGACACAGCAGGGAGAGATGGGCCTGCATGGACAGTTCCTACAGTTTGAGTGCCATAGGTTAAGTCCAAGGGTTAATTCTTTGATTTGAATAATTCAAGTTCTTGCTGAAATCAACTACTAGGCAAAAAGGAGGAGGAAGGAACAGAAGCTTTTTGAAGGATAAATGATAATTATCCTTGGACTTTTTTGAGTTATAGGAAGGTGATTCATAACCATAATCAACCCTTTAGGGACACTCAGTACATTACTCTTAAGACACAAAAGAGTATACTATGGTTTTTCATGGAAGCAGCCTGTCTCAGTTTAGTTTTCCTTAGATGCATCTTTAACAAGAGACAGGAAGGTGCCTACGCTTTGATTTCAGCAGACATATTTATGGCTAGTGTGGTTGTAGTTGTAAAAGAGGAAAACTCCAGAGAGATTGAGAGAAAAATAGAGAAGAGAGAAGTAAGCTACAGTGTTTAACTGAAACCCTCATAAAAAATATACCAGCCAAGCACAAATATGTCGCTTTTCTCCTCTTATATGGCTGATATATAATAGCACAGGCATGCTCAGTGAGAACCACCTGTTAGTGTCCTAAAAACCAGGCTCACAGCTGTTTGGCTTGGCTAATCAGGGGGCCACATCCACGCCAGACATTCACTTTAAACAGTCATGGCTTCCCCCAAAGAATCCTGGGAAATGTCATTTGTGAAGGATGCTGAGAGTTGTTAGGAGACTCCTGTTTCCCTGACAAAGCTTTAAAGGCCAGAATAGTCTAACATTCAGCCCCTCCTCCTCAATAATGTTGCAATTGTAGCTCTTTTCTCACCTACTCTCCACTTCCCTTTCCCTTCCCCCTCTCTCCTTCCCTCCCCCTCTCTTCTTCCATCCCCCTCTCTTCTTCCCTCCTCCTCTCTCCTCCCCCTTTTCATTTCCACTCTCCCCTCCACCTCTCCCCATTCCAGCCCTCCCTGCCCATTCCCTGTGGTCATTTTCACCTATCCTAAGCATGATTAAATGGGGGTAAATCCCATTGAACTCAGTAAACATGCAAATGATCAAACCTGCCTTTCCCTTCCCTCTCTGTCTTCCCTCCCCTCCCTCTCCCTTTTCCTCCCAATCTCCTCTCATCGAATCTCCTCCCCTCCCCTCCCCCTCTTCCCTCCTCCCTTCCCCACTTAATTCACGAATAGGAAAAAAAAACCTCATTGCTGTTTAAGAACACACCTATAGCCAACAGATATTTCTATCAAACTTTAAAAAGCAGGGAAATTGGGCAGCTATAGTGAATGCACCAGGGGGGCAGGAGACCTGACCTCATCTCTGAGATATTGTACTGCCCTACAAATTTGTCAAAATGCAAACACAATTTGGGTTGATCTTTCACAGTCCAATCCACTTCCTCTGTAGCATGGAAGAATTTGGTAACATGTGCCTCTGAGCATATGGTGAGTGGTGGCAACACCTGTAATCAGCCCAAAGAACAGAAACAAGACATGCTGTGCTGTTCCCATTTTAGCAGGAAGGACGCAACAATATAATTACAGTTGATATAGGTCAGATATTTACTTTAAATATGTTTGATGTACTTTGCAATTTTAATGATGTTTCTTATGTTAAATTCTTTTCTTTTTTTCTGTTTCTGTGAATATGTGAAGTGCAGCAACACTGATGCGAGTTGGGTGATGGTTTGGGATAGTAGGAAAAGTGCTGTTGCACTCAGGTTCTGCTTGCAAGCTTCTAATAGGCATATGATTAGACACTGAGCTTTTAGCCGGATCCTGTAAGGTTGTTATGATCTTCTTAGACATCTTGTGTACAGACTGCCATTTCAAATACTGCATTGGCCAAAGTGGATTTTGGGAGGATAGTGTCAGACAATTATATCCGGGAGGGATTTTTCACACACACACACACACACACACACACACACACACACACACACACACACACACACACACACGCACGCACGCACACAAATATTTGTAAATCACTTTATAGACAATTACAATATCAAACTAGCTACACAATTTGCAATGCAAAACAAATCATAAAATTGCCAGACAGACTGGCCTATACACCATTAGATGAGATCTCTCTCCCCCTCACCCCATAGTAGCTAACCACATTTTGTGCAGAAAATTTATTGCTAAACTGTTGTGCTGCCAATGCAGAAGAAAGCTAACTTATGAGCTGCATATTTGTCCGTCTCCAAAACCAACTAATTTTCATAGTCTCCTTTGTGTTATAATGCCATCTGTTTTTCTTCCCCTGAGTAAATACCTCCTTCTTTAAAATATAGAAGTGGACTCATTCTTGGCCCTTGTGATTTGGAAAGAAATTGTCTGCATGCTTTGCTCACATATGTGGTGTTCAATACAGCTAGCTGACTGATTTTTTTAAAAGGTATTGGAAAGAAACAGGGTACACCCTAGATTCTAGTAAACCACTGTATACTCCAGGCTTCTAGAATTCCCATATGTAAAAAAAAATATTTGGGGGTGGCATTAGTAGCCCAGGCTAACCTTCAGGCAGAATTCTATGGGGAATTCATGACACTTTAACAGACACAAGATATAGCCATGGAAAGATTAGATAAAAAAACTCGCTGTAAGCAGAAGGAAAAGAGAAAACAGGGATGCTTACACACACACACACACACAAGGAAAGAGGGAGACAATATTCTATGTTTACCATCCTGCTAGTATACACCTTAGAATGCATTACCCATCACTGCAAATCTAGATAAATTATATCCCACAGTTTGGTAGTACAAAGATAGTTCTGCTGCCATATGTTGGGCCAAAGAGCTCATGCTGGGACAGAGATCTCGGAGCAGAAATGTCTTGTCAATGTGACAATCCAAAATTTCTTTTACGATACTCTTTTTTAAAAAAGGGAGGGTCTGTAGCTCAGTGATAGCTCATTCCACTTTGTATGAAGAAAGTCCAGTCACTGGCTTCTCCAGTTAAAGGGATCTCCCAGAGTAGGCGGCAGAGATTGGGAAGAATTTTGCTTCAGTGTGCGTTCAAAACAAAAGATATCAAATGTGCACTTTCCAAAATAATATGAGAATGGAAACACAGCCATCTTTCAAAATGTGCTTGTATCTGAATTTTGTGATGCAGTTCTCCAACCAAATAATGTTTACAGAAATGCATATATTCGGTAAAAGTGTGCATAAAATGAACATATTAGTGAAAATAACATACAAAAATGCATTGTATTAGAATAAATTGCTTGCAAATATTTCTACATTAATCAAAACTGTATACGCAAGTGTTTATTAGGACAAATTCACACTGAAATTCTGAAGAATTTCGATGAGGATTTTTTTTTAAAAAAATTGCAAATTGCTGCAAAATGGGGAAAATTGAATTTAAGATTTAAAAAAAATGAAAGAGAGAACTGAAACAGAGATCTTTGCATCCCTAGTAGGTGATGGGGACGTATTATGTGAGACTCCAGAAAGCTGCTGCCAGCCATAGTTGACAGTATTAGGTTAAGATGGACAAATAGTCTGGTTTGCTACAAAGGAGCCTTCGTGTGACTTCCTAAAGTCTTCAGAGATTTTAAACGTCAACTGCATTACTGGCTATGCATCTGACATTTATATACCCATGGCTTCCTTTAAGAAAAAAATCACCATAGTTTTGCCCCTGAACTTGTGTTCAGCGCTAGAGCTCAGCTAAGAAACATGTCAAGTAACAAAAGAACAGATGTCTAAGCAAATGCAGAGGACCATCCTTTCAACACTAAGCCATCCAGCTCACACAAAGAAGTGTCCTGCCTTCAAGCAACCTTGAATCATAACAGTGCTCTACCATCAAATTAGCTTAAAGTGGAATACTTATAAAGCAATCACATCAGGTGCACGGCCAGCGTCTAATATTCCGTATCTACCAAGGACAATCCCTGTTTCTGGTCCATGCCCTTCAGTTGTATTGACTTAGTTGTACACGACTTAGAGATTATTGTAATTCAGCAGTATGTAAATTGTCAAATAAATAAATAAATAAATAAACCATCCTCCATATTCTGTCCCTGTGTTTGCCTTCTAGATACGCTTGGCTATAATGTTGCAATTTTGAGTAGCTAAAGCTCTAATTATTCAGGTTTTAGTGTTCCACTCACACTCTGGAGAAGCTAACAGTGCAATCCTATACCTACAGTATCTACTCAAGAGATTAGTACACCTAAATTCAAGGACTCACTCCTAAGAGTGTATAGATTTCACAGCCTAATCTCGGAGTGGATGAATCTTGCAATGGATGCCTCTTGTCTGTGTGATACATATGAATATAAATGCATGCACCTAAGCACAAGTCACCATGTATCATAAAGCTGATTGTTTTACAACACTGAAGCTGTTGAGGTATCATAATATATATGGATAGTGAACTCATTCTCCAAGTAATATTCCCTATATAACCAAAACAGCACCATCCATACACAAAAGGGAGATATCAACACTTTTGGGGAAACCTGAAGATTTGTAAAAGTAAAAATAAAAAATTGGGGAGAACGTAATGGGGGAATCCCAAGAATAGCTCAAAGAGAAATAGCATGCTCTGTGTATGTGTGGGAATAGATTAATTTGTTGGTTTTGGTTTGTCTCATTTTCTTATTTTTCCAATCATCAGTTCGCCACATTTCCATATCAGTATGCATTTAGGAAGTCCTCGTGGAAATTCATCAGCATTTTAGTGCAAATTTCTCCTAGCATACACAATTTTCTATGCAATTTTGCCTAATATAATGCATTTTGTATGGTATTTTCACATATATGCAATTTAATGCACACTTTACACTGCTATATGCATTTTTGTACACATGGCTTGGATGAAGAATTGCATTGCAAAATTCAGAGATGTGTGGATTTTGAACGATGCCTGCGTCTTGGTTCATGTATTGTTTTGGAAAGTGTGAATTAGGTAGTTTGACTTTAAATGAGAACTGAATCCACTTTATCCCCCATGTCTAGTGTGTGTGCAGGGAATGGAATGAAGTATCTAGGAAAAGGTCATGGCTAGCTGGCTGGCATCCTGAATAGGAACATGCCACTGCAACATTTTGTGCAAGCCCCACTTGTATTTTGAATTGTTGATCACATATATTAGGACAATTATATTTTCCAGTATATGTTTTCCCCCGAGAACACCCCAATAATTGTTAAACCAATGGAAGACAGGTCTGTTGCAGACTAAAGGAATGCATCATGCATCCCTGTAATTGTGGAGACATTCATGAAGTAGCCCATGGTGTGAAAATGGGGATATTGCATGTATGCTCCTATTTTAATTTGTGAAATGTTGAGAGAACATTGCTTCCTTGATATGTGGAACTGCCTTGTTTTCAGGTGGGGCTAAAGAAATAGAGAATTGCTAATTGCTTCATTACTAACAAAAACCTCTCTAATTCATCTGCCAAGTCTGTCCATGTGTATTTTAGTGTCTACATTATTAGCAACTGAGACATGTAAGCTGAATAATTAAGAACAGTTATTTTTAACATCAGTTGCTTCTGCTTGCTTATAATGAACACCTTCTTCTAGTAAAAATAATAGCTTCTGCTCAATCCCCTCTTTTCCCCTTAAGCACCTTGATAAGCTCATAGTAGTTAAAGGAGGATTTGTTTCAGGATCATTTCCATGGGAAGAATCCACCTTAAGCCAGAGGAAAGCATGGTTAGCAAGACAAATGAGTAGAGATTTCAGAACAGGCACTTAGGGGAGGTGGGAACCAGTCATCACTAATGACTTTGTTAACCAGAAGTGTTCCTACTCTGCAACAGGAGAGGATAGTCTTCAGGCTTTCAGGTTCCAGTTTGTGTGTCACTGGAACCCCAAGATCCAACATATTGGGCCAGGTGCAAAAGACATGCACTTAAAGAACATGGCATCTCTGAGCTGCTGCAGGGCAGAGGGATCAGAACTGAGCTGAAATCACAGCTCTTTCATGTGCAAATCCATTCCTGGTTGTGGAGTATATACACTGTGCTGCCCTCTAGAGAGTGAGGTTAGGGAATTAAGAGATCCCAAGCAGGTGTGGGTTGAAACAGGCCACAGAATTTATTGATTACAGCAAACAATTTGGGTTGACATGGCATTGGAGGCAGGATTGGTGGTGTCCCCTCAAACAACACACTTGTTATTCGACTGCTGCCTCAGAATATCTAGTGAAAAATGCCAGGGAGCTGACCAGTTTGAAATGGACCCAGTGTGGTGCTCTCCAAGCAACTGAGTCCCACTGGCAAATGGAGTCATGCAACTTCAAATCCAGGCTATAGAGGTAAGGCCATACTTTGAAAGCCATTCCCTGACTCCTTAAGGGGGTTCCCCTTAAGTTAATTATCTTGCTCAATACCATTTCAGCCCCTTTCAAAAGTTGTGACAAATTATATGGTTCCCCATCCGAAAGGGTGTGAGACAGGGGTGTGTTTTATCACCCTATTTATTTGATCTATATGCAGAACATATCATGCAGAAAGCAGGATTGGACCAAGATGGTGTGAAAATTGGAGGGAGAAATATCAATAATTTAAGATATGCAGACAATACCATACTACTAGCAGAAACCAGTAATTATTTGAAACGAATGGTGATGAAAGTTCAAGAGGAAAGCACAAAAACAGGACTACAGCTGAACGTCAAAAAGACTAAAGTAATGACAACAGAAGATTTATGTAACTTTAGAGTTGACAGTGAGGACATTGAACTTGTCAAGGATTATCAATACCTTGGCACCGTCATTAACCAAAATTGAGACAATCGTCAAGAAATCAGAAGAAGGCTAGGCCTGGGGAGGGCAGCTGTGAGAGAACTAGAAAAGGTCCTCAAATGCAAAGATGTATCACTGAAGTCAGGATCATTCAGACCATGGTATTTCTGATCTCTATGTATGGATGAGAAAGTTGGACAGTGAAAAAAGAGGATAAGAGAAAAATCAACTCATTTGAAATGTGGTGTTGAGGAGAGCTTTGCGCATACCACGGAGTGCGAAAAAGACAAATTGGGTGCTAGAACAAATTAAACCAGAACTATCACTAGAAGCTAAAATGATGAAACTGAGGTTATCCTAATTTGTACACATCATAAGAAGACATGATTCATTAGAAAACATAATAATGCTGGGGAAAACAGAAGGGAGTAGAAAAAGAGGAAGGCCAGACAAGAGATGGATTGATTCCATAAAGGAAGCCACAGACCTGAACGTACAAAATCTGAACAGGGTGGTTCATGACAGATGCTCTTGGAGGTCGCTGATTCATAGAGTTGCCATAAGTCGTGATCGACTTGGAGGCACATAGCAACAACAACAACTGAGGGAAAGGCAAACCCAAACCCTTCTCAGGGAGGTGGGGATCCTTTCTGGCCCTGTCAACTAACAACCACATAAAGCCTCAGGGGGAGCTTTAACCTGAGGGTGGGTGGGTTGGGTGAAGTCTGTGAGGGAAGAGATCTAAAGAGGCCAGGCTGGCACCATGCCAGGCTTTTTATAGCATGCACCACCCATCCCTGAGATCCCACAGGACCTTACAAGAGCCTAGCGCTTTTGTGAGATTTCACCCTCCTTGCCAGGGCCAGCCACACAAACCCCACAATCAGGTCCAAGGGTGCAACTGCACTCAGAACTGTTCTTTCTTCATTTTAGTAGTCTAATTTGGAGATGTGGTGTGGGAAGAGACATTTTGCTGTTGTTGTCACCCAGAGATCTACCAGTAGATCAAGATCTATCTTCTGTCCACCTCTGCAAAACAGATTAAAGATCTAATTCTTTAAATGGAAGTTGTCTTGTTACATGATTAAAATCCTGTTTTCTAAAGGAAACAAACCAAAACAGAGAAGTCACCTTTAGTGTGGTAGTTTAATACTTCACAACAGAGTCCTCCACCCTAGCTATAGCCCAGACTCTCTGCAACATAATGATTCTTGAAAGTTTCCCTTTACTGGTAACACCATCCTTAACATTTCAGTTCTTTATCAAGTTTTTTCCCCAAAAATTGCGAAGTATTTACCTTTCATAAGGTTCAAGGGTGTCCAGGTTTATCCCATTTACTGGTTTAACTCATTTCCTGGGATATCAGCAGGCACTGATAACAGGCTTTCTGGGCTAAGGAATAATATCGTTACTGGCCGTATTTCAGAAAGATATGATGGTTATGCATTTTCTTTTCTGTCTTCTTAAGGGGAATGTAAATTGAGTGGTTAATGTGCCTAACAACTGGCCATTGTGCACATTTTTCAGGCCTCATGGAGAATGTGCACATAATCCTTCCATGACGAGGAAATTGTGCACATTTCTTGATCAATATACATAATCCCCAACAGGCCTTGTGAAATGTTCATATATTAACTCAATTTTGTATCTCTGAATTTTGCATCTCTGGTCGTTAATCTCCAACAGGTTTTGGAGAATGTGCATGTATCACCTGCATCTCATAATGTCTCTGACCAATATACATAATCTCCAATAGGCCTAGGGGAATGTGCATATGCTGAGTGAATTTTGTACATTCTCTATGTTTGACCTCCAGCAGGCCATGAGGAACATGAATACCTTGACTTCATTTGGTACATTTTCCAGGCAATATGAATATTCTTCAGTCAGTATGTATAATCTCTAAGAAACATGTCTTCCTACCCCCATCTCTTGTTAAGAAGGGTGTGTCCCCTGGGCTGCTGCTGGCCGACTGCCTAATCTTGCATGGCTCATAAAATATTGTTGTGCGACTCCCCAATCTCCGAGCAGTGAGATTTCAGGGGTCCCTGCACTCCTCCAGTGTTTGATTTCCTTTGGGAAGAAGGTCAGTGGAGACTGCAGTGTCTTTATGAAATATGGTTTATTTATTTACACACATTCGAACCTGAGCTTAAGATAGAGGGGGTTCAAGGCATCAGCAGTCCAATATCCAGTTTTTCCATCTGTATAGCAGGAGGCACCCCAAATGCCATGGTGCAGAGAGCCAGTCTCTCTACCTGTCTGCAGTTACCAGCCTTTCTCTAGACACAACTAAAACTACAAAACTCTCCTGGGCTCCAGGAGGGGGAGGCGGCTCTCCTGAAGAGTTGCAATGACAAAAGGGTCTTCCTGGCCCATTCACTGTTGCTGGGCAACTGATAGACCCATTATCCTACCTGGCCAATCTATTTGGTTAACAAAAGACTCATTTGACCAGCAGAGAGTCCCTCATTCCAAGGCACAGGATTCCAAATCAGAGGCTGGAAAGGGGACCCACAGGAATCATCCATCCCAACCCCCATGCTCATAACACAATCTTCCCACTGATCAGCAGAGCAGCAGGAAGGTGGAGGGTCTAGTGAAAGATTTGACTTTTTTTCTACAGTCTAACCCTCTTTTAACCATTTTCACCTGTTCTCTGGTCAGCTGAGCATCTCAAGGGGAGAGTGCAGGGACAGAAAAGCTTTAAACATTCCCTCTCCCTCCCACACCTCTGATAGACATTGTTTCCCCCCCCCCATATTGCTATTTCAGCTAAGGATAAAGCTTACTAGCAGCATGGGATCGATCACCATGGGAACTGCAGGGGAGGGAAGATTTCACCAGCTGAGGAAGGGTCACCCGGCAGGGAAAAGAGGGCTGGGAGAGAAAGAGTGTGAAGTACGTCTGGTGTGTGTGTTTTAAGAAAGCTGCAGAGTGATGTGGGGAGGGTTCTAGTAGTCTCCTATCTAATCAGTCATTTTATTTCTTTACCATTTATGTAAATTTTGATTAGTTCTTAATACAGAGAGAGCTACTATGTTATTCATGCTTATGTGTTATTCGAATTATCATGTTATTCATGCTTTTGTATCACATTGTTATTCGTATTATCATGTCATTCATGTTAGACAGGCAAACTTACAAATTGTTGCGACTGAAAGCCTGCCCCTCTTTAGGGTGAAATTTGATGTGTGAATGGTTTTTGTTCCTCAGTTGAGAGATGAGGAAAGTGTCATTGCTTACTATGTTGGAAAAAGTGGTTTCTATACACCCAGGATGAGAGCCTGGTGAGGATAGTTTCTGTCCCCTTGAGTGAGAGACAAGGGGAAATGTTTGGTATGAATGCTTTATTCAGAGAGTGTGTGCACATTATTTGGCTGTATGTATGTAGCTTTGAGTGGTTATCAAGATATGGATATGTGAGTGTGCTTTTTTTAGGATGTGAGGTTGAATTATGTAAGTGCTTGTAGAGTGTGATCTGAGCTGTGTTAAAATAGTAAGCTTGAGTATGTTGGTTTAGAATGTTGATATGTTTGAACATAAATATTGATCTTGTAAGGGTGTGTTTGTGCAAACTAAATGATATCCGTTTTGAATTGTAGTTAGATGAAATTCTGTTATAAAGGGGGCTGGCCATTTTAATTGTTTTGCTTTATTGCATTATGATTAAAAATAAGATGATTTTTTAAAGTCTACTATGTTTAAAAATATTATTGTTTTTTAACTTTTTTTTAAGGCTAGGTGATATTTTTCTTAGTCTACTATGTTATGAATTTTTACTTGTATTTCTTGTACTTAATTTTATATACAGTGTTTATACTATATGTTAATACCAAAGAGGATGTTTTGTTCAGTTAATTGTATTTTACCAATTGTAGCTTTTTGTATCTGCTGTTTTAAGATGTTTGACTTATGCTGTACACCACTTAGAGTTTTATTGGAATACAAGTGGTATATAAATGGAATAAATAAATAAATAAATTATTCTGAGAAGCTCAAGGTAGAGCACATGGTTCTTCTTTGTCACCAACCTAGCAGTAGGAAACCTTTTTCAGACTAAGTATTCCCACCTGGGCAACCTTCCAGGGAGCAGTGGGTGGCCATTCATGTTTAGCTCCTGCTAAAATGACATTCAAAAGTAGTTATGAATCCTCATGCCCATTCTGCCCATGGCTGACCACCTCCCTTGCCTGCTGTGGCAAGCAGGTTTTCTGGTGTACAGCACAGCAGGTGAAGGGAGGGAGCTGGCTATCAGAAGCACAGAGGGAATAATTATGAGGTTCTATGGATGACGTGTCTTTCATTTCAATGGAAGACGTAGAGCAGGGATGAGGAACCTATGGCCCTCCAGATGCCATTGCTGAACTAAAAGACCCATCATGCCTGACCATTGACCATGCTGGCTGAGGCTGATGGGAGTTGTAGTCTAACAGCATCTGGTGTGCCGCAGGTTCCCCACCTCTGCTCTAGAGAGAAAGTCTGATAGTATGTTGCATGGCAGTAATTCTGTATCTTTCTCATGTTCTGTTCCTCTATGGCAGGAATGTGGAACCTCAGGCCCAGAGCCTGAATCAGCCCTCTGAAATTCTCTGTCTGGCCCTTGGCCACATCTCCTCCCTAGCCATGTCCCCTCTCCTCAAGTCACACTCCTTACCAGCCCTGCTTTGCGCCCTCATTGTGTGCTTTTGCTAGATATGGGGGAGAAATGCAATTCAGTTCACAGTTAAAGCCAAATCTATGAAATCCACAGTTTCCAAAACAATATGAGAACCAAAGCATAGCCATCCTTTAAAATTCACTTATCCAAATTTTGTGATGCAGTCGTCCAACCAACCAATGTTTGCTTTCCCCCACTTGTGCCTCTGGCCTTGCCTACCACTGTTAGGTGGCCACTGGAAAGTTGCCCAGAAGCAAATACACCCCTTGGGCTGAAAAGGTTACTCACCTCTGCTCTATACCACTGGCCATCTTGTTTTAGTATGCCCTGCTAGTTTTCAGTTGCTTCATAATGTGCATCCTTTAAATATTCATGTATACCATTATTTGCATTGCACAATGTGTCCCAGATTCCCCCCCCCAAAAAAAATCGCATTATTCATTCAGTACTTAAAAGATTGACCCAAGGTCCCTACTTTAAATACACAGTGATATTGATTGTGAAAATACACTAAGAAAATTTTGTGGTTTGTATGCATGCATTACATCTTCTGAGTCATCCTAAAGCTTATAATTTAGACCCCAGTGTTTCAGGTAAAGAACAGAAATAGAAATGAATTGAAATTGCTCTGCTAAGCAAGACAGCTTTGATTTCAGCTTTGAACCGAGCATTGTCATGCAACCAAAAAAGAGAAGGAGTCTCCACAGAATGAAAGGTCTCACTCATATCTAGCGTACAGTCATGCATTACGGAAATATTGTATGATATCCAAACATATCATGCCACTGGCTGACAATTGTTTTACAAAAGCCTTCTCCTGCATTGTGTTAACAATTTGGTGTTGTGCATCAATGGAAGACATCAAGAAATGAGCAAGTGGCTTTGATATTCATAGAAGGGTTCTTCTTTCCCTCTGTATCTGTTTTCCTCCCTCCTCTTCACTATGCATAGCTCTCCAGATGACAGGGATGAAGATGCACCTGTTTCCAAAAAGGGGGTGGGGAGAAAAAGATAAATAGCATCTGAAAGAGGTGATAAAAATGCCTTTGTGCCACCAATGTAATATCTTCCAATGCATCCAACTTTTCTTGATTCAGATTATTTTGTTTCCAAGATGAATCAGCCAGGTGTAAGGAATATGTTGTGACTAATAGATTGGCTGCTTATACAGAGCTTAATTTGAGGGAAGGGCTCTGCAAGACTGGAGAGGCAGTGGGTCTTTCATTCAGGCCTAACACCAAAACAGGTCTGCTAGCCTTGCATACATGCACCCTGATGCCCCACTGACTATGCCCTTCTGGCAGCCAGCTACACAGCGTTAACACGAAAGAGTCCTATGCAAGTACAACTGTTCAGTATACTTGAGAACATGCAGCCAATTCGGATTCCCAGTGTTGAGGATGAGTCATTTGCATGATGTGCCCTCATTGCTGTGCACTAATAAGATATGTATAGTTGCACAGGGGGGTTAGGCTATGGACAGTCACCACCGTCGTCGTCTTCCACATGTGTGGTAGATGTGCATATGGTGGTGGGGACTTGTATACCCACTCCGTATGCAACTGGAATTCCTGGAGGGCTTTTTGTGAGTTAAGGATAATGGAATCAAGGCCCTGATTTTTATCCCCACACATCTGCTGGCAGTTAAGTCCTGTTCCACCAGGCACAACTTGTTCCACTCTTATTTTTACCTTTGATTTGGCATGAACGGAACTGGTGGTATTCTTCAGGGGACTGTATGTGACCTCGAACACTCCAATTGCTCCCCCTGGTCTATACTGAAAGGCAACCATAATTATTTAACTATTCAGGAATCTTGCAGATTGTGATACATTTTTATGCAACACTATTTACAATAAGAAAAGAAGTATCTTGAAAAAAAATGCTGTGAACAAATATTTGAAACTGATTTTCTTCCTAGCACCTCTGTGAAGATCAGCAATAATCCCAGCAATGCCAATGGAGGGTCAACCATGTTAAAAAGGTTGCAAATGATCAAAGCCTCAGGGCTTCTTTGTCTCCCAGGCCTGTTGTGGTACCAATGATTAGCATAGTATCCGCGCTGCAAGGCTCTCTGCCTGGTTGCCGAACAATTAGAGAAAATGGCTCTTGAAATCACAAGTACTTTGCTTCTGAGATATCTGTATCCTCTAGAAAAAAAATGGGGGGAAAGGTTCTTGGGCTAATTCAGTTAATATGTAATTATAACCCAATCATCCTTGATGTTCCCAATATGACGTCCATGGAATCTCTAGCGTTCACACTGTTATTATGACACATAATTTATTTTTGTGATGGCACCTCAAGCTATATGGCATTTGGCAGCTTACTAAGCATATTAATATGGGGATTCTGTAGCCATCTGTGGAAGAATAGCTTAATATAAAAAAAAAGAATTGAAAGCATCAATAATAATAATAAAATAATAATAAAATTTATTTTTGAGTCGCCTATCTGGCCGAATTAATTAATCAACATGATTAACCAATTCAAAGCATGACTGTAGTCATTTTGACTTTAGGAAGAGAAAGAAAGAAAGACCAATCAGTATAGGCCTGCATGCGCTGTGCATATATCTGAATTAATAGCAGTGTATTGCCATTTATGATTGCACAGGAATGGCATTCAGACAATCTTCTGGAAGGCAATTTATTACTTTTAGATTCTGCTTTTCCTCTGAGGAGCTCAAGGTGGCAAAAAATGATTCTTTATTCCCTTGAATCCTCACTTCATATCAACCCTGCGAGGTAGATAATGCAGCCAGTGACTGGCCCAAGTTCGCCCAGTGAGCTTCGTGACTGGGTTGGGATTTGAACCCTGCTGTCCCCAATCCTAGCTCAACACTCTAGGCAGCAAGATACTACATTGGCTAGTTACCTCTGCCCCATTTGTTTCTACCTTAATATAAAGTCTACAAATGTTCAGTATGTGATATGTTGTGAATTAAGAGTTTCTGTGCTTCCATGTTGCTGACAGCCACTGGTGGGGCAGAGAGACCCACAATGTGGCAAATCTCCTTCACATAGGCAGTGTTGGTAGATGCTATTATGGCATACAGGAAACTCTCCCCATGAAAGTGACTGGGTCACATATAAATCAGCTCTTCTTTATCAAGAAAGAAAAGTGGGCTTTATTAATATTATCTAATAGAACAAAGAAAGAAATGATGAGATGAAACAAGGAGGAGGCAAATTTTAGTCCAGCATTTACAAATGTGGTGTCTCTACTGAATTATGTTATTTAGTGCATGGGTGAGCAGGCATCAGATAGGTGGGATCAATCCAGCAGACCCGGGTGCAAAATAGTGGTTATGGGGGTACTAATAGTACTAATAGATACTAATAGTGACTTGGAAAGGAGCCAATTGCTTCCTGGGAATGGCTGTAGCTCAGTGATAGAGCATCTCTGTCTTGCACGCAGAAGGTTCATTGTTCAGTCCGTAGTATCTCCAGGTAGGAACGGAATGTCCCCAGTCTGAAACTCTGTAGAGTCGCTGCCAGTCAGTGTAGACAATGGACCAAAGGTCTGACTTGGTATATGGCAGCTTCCCATGTTCCTGCATCCCATGAGCCACACACTGAGATATACTACATAAATCTACATCTTAGTTATTACAGATCAAGATTTTTTTAACACTAAAATTGACCAGTGGTGTTGCACAAAGACTATATCATAGGCGATTCATACAATTTGGGTGTTCAAAATGTACAATAATTGTGTGAGGCATTTACTTGCCTCACCTCCACCATTATACCCTGCACTAGCCCTTCCCAATGCTGTCTGTGTATTTGCTCGCATGTCTTCAGCAAGGCAGCTTGCCATCTCAAGTAGGCTGACTCTAGGAGATGGAATCCTGAGCACTCAATAGTCCAGGTCATGGGGACAGCCTGCTCATGTTCCATAGGCTGCCCTGCTACAGACATACCACCAAACATGCAGAAAACATTGGGGAGAGGCTGCTGCAGGGCATGACTGTGGTGGTGGGGTAAGTGCAAGATGAACACATGCAGCCTTATTGCATGTTTTGAATACCTGGACAGGGCTACTGTTATATAGCTACTGGCAATCAGAAACCCTTGCAGATCTACCACAAATTGCCCAGAGATCTATCAGTAGATCATGATGTAACTTCTGTCCATTCCAGTTTTAGCATATAAATTTCAGAGTTCAATCATTCAGGTAAGGCTGATGGATTAGAGGGCAATTGTTTTAACTGATTTTAATATTATATTTTTAATAAGTTTATATAAGTTTTATATAAGTTTTAAAAATAAATAAATAAATATAAATAAATATTGTTGTAACCTGCCCTGAGATCTTAAGATCAAGGGTGAAGGAGAAGGAGGAGAAAAAGGAGGAGAAAAAGGAGGAGAACATGCTGGCTTTTAATTTTACAATCCAGGGTGCCTTGGGCTTAGCAAGAGTTTATTAGGGGAGGGGTTCAAGAACATGGTTCACAAGGACCCTCCATGCATTCACTAATTGTATAGAAGGTAAAGAAAGTCCACACCTGCTGTGTTCACCATAATGTGCCCAGAGATTCCACACTTCAATTTCTGTGCATTCCACAGGAAGTCTGAATGAGGTCCCTAGGCTTATATAGGGGTATGCCCTTCCTTGCCAACATTCCACTACATTTGTTAAAATGGAGGGGGGGATGAGGCCTTTGCATATGGATATGGGAGATGATCGATCAGTGCAGTTCCACTTCCCCCTCTAAACTTTGCCTACCATCTTGGAGGGGTCCCTTCTGAACAACCCGAAGGACAACATCAGTAATGACTGACAAACTTCCTTGAAAGACGGCTACCCTATCACTGCTCATTTTTCCTTGCAATACAGATGTGCAGAGCATTCAATATGTTCTAGGTCACTCTCAGTTCAACCAAGGCAACATTAAGGCCCAACAGGCTTGGCCAGTGCCCCTCATGAATGAAATGGTCAGCTTGTGCAAAATGTAGTGGCCAGATTGATAACAGGGATGAGACAGTTCAAACATATCAAACTGATTCTGGCCTGCTTGCATTGGCTGCATATATGTTTCCGAGCCCAATTCAAGGTGCTAGTTTTAACCAATAAAGCCTTATACAGCTTGGGACCACAATACCTGATGAAATGCCTCTCCCAACATGAACTCACCCATACACTACACTCAACATCAAAGGTCCTCCTCCGAGTGCCTAGTCTGAGGGAAGCTCAGAGGCTGGCAAGAAGGGAGAGGGCCTTTTCAGTGGTGGCCCCCAAATTATGGAATGATCTCCCCGATAAAGTTCACCTGGCACCAATATTGTTATCTTTTCAGCACCAGATCAAGACTTCCATTTTCTCCCAGGCATTTTAATAGCATGTGCTGAGCTCTGCCCGCAGGTCTTTTTTAACTTGTTTATCTGTGTTTCATGGTTTTAGTATGGTTTTAAAATTGTATATTTGTTTTTAATGTTCAATGTTTTTAGATTTTGTAAACCGCCCAGAGAGCTTTGGTAATGGGGCAGTATATAAATGTAATAAATAATAATAATCCCAAAGAAGGAGGCCTTCTGGTAACAAGTGCCATCTCCTTTCCAGCTACTAGGTTCCACTACTGACAGAAAAAGTAGAGAAAAGAGTGGGATGGTGTCACTGGCTGGATAAAATTTAGCCAATGGGTTGGGGATTCTGCACCCTGGTCAAAGAACATGCAGCAGAATCCTCTGCATTAGGGCTTGGGTGCCATGGCCACTGTGTAGGGGTTTGTCAACTGAGTTGATGTGGAAAGAGTTCTCTGAAGATAGAAGGTGTGAAGGCCGCTTCTCTACATCATTACTAACTGCTTTGAATATGCCATTTTTCACCAGATGTTACAATTTTCCAGTGACAGTGCAGGAGGCATCATAGCTCTACCAAAATATTCTTGATAATATGGATTTAAAATAAATGCACTTTGGGAACAATTTAAGTATGTCTGCTGGGTTTTCTTCTTCTTCTCCTCTTAGGTTTGGAATCCATCTCCATAACTGGGTGATCATGGTCAAAAAGAAAAAAAAGTTGAAAAATTCCACATGGATCAAGCCATAAAGACAACCAATATTTTTACAAACTAAACTAAAGAAGTCTCTGCTCTACAATAGGTTATCCCTTGCCTCCAGCTCTCTCTGTTGTCTTGAGATGTAATTGAGAATTATGGTAGAGTGGTGGATGGGACATTTTCTTTTTATTTCAGTGAATTAATCCCAGATCAGTTCTGTTCAATGAGATATGGTAAAATTAATCCTGTTTGGAGACTTTTCAGCTGGAATGGTGAGAGAAGCTGCAGTCCAATCTTAGGCATAAGGGCTACATTATTTTCCAAGCAACCCTCTGAGGGCCACACACCACTGATGGGTGAGGGCAGAAGCAAAAGTGGACAGAGCAACAAATGTAAAGGCTACCTTTGTTCCAGAGACTAGTTTCTACACACACTCTCATACCCATCTCTGTTCTCCATCCAAACAACCAAGAGGCATTCTCAGAGTCAGGAACACATTATAGGCAGAAACACTCAGGGTATAAAGCAGAGCCAGTGAGGCGTATGGGCTTAGGAGAGTTCTGAGCAGTGGCTGCTGATGGCTCCATGTCAGTGGAGTGGTGCAATCTGCTCTGGGTTTTAGTCCAAACATTCAAACATCTGTGCAAGGTGCTGAACCTATTATGGGGATAGGTTTCAGCACCTTGGACAGCACCTTGAAAGTTTGGATTAAACACCAGAGTGGATTCCACTACTCCACTGACATGCAGTCACCAACAGTTCTGAGGGCCAGATAGCAAGGCCTGGAGGACCACTTTCATCCCTCAGACCTTGGTTTTTCTACCCCTGATATATATTCTTGGAATGAAGGTCTGGTCCGCATGTGCAGAGGGGAAAGTAGGCTGCAAGCATGGAAGGAGCAGACAGAAACCTATCCTGCTGCCATTGTCAGGAGGGTCAGCCCTACCATTAGGCAGCCACCTCAGGAGGCACATGTTGGGCGATGGAGAGCACACGCCCTGCCCTTTTTCCCACAATGAAGTGATCAAGGAAAATGATTTTCCCAGATTCCACTCATTTCAGGGTAGGAGGAGCGCATACCATGGCAGCGACCATTCCCCTGTTATCTTTTCAGACAATTACTGGGACAGTAAAATATGTTTATTTGATGGGGAAAGTGGGTTTTTTAAAAAAATCTTTCCATACACACCAACAACTGTGTGGAACAACCAGAGCTAACCTCAGCAGTATCTGCAAAGGATGAGATATGAAGGAAACATGCGTAAGAGTCATTGTACATAGTACACACAATGAAGGTACTGAATTCTGGATGGTATCATTTCAGTTTGCAGAAGTAGAGTCAGGACTTTTTGCTGCTCCTCCCCACCATGAGAACAGTTATTAAGCTATCACATCAAGGAGAAAAGCACTGCATAACCCTCACCTTGATGGTGAATGTTTGCTTCTTGGCAGAGAGGTTTTCACAAAAGGGGGGAAGCATTCAAAAGACATGACTCCTCACTGGCAGTCTAAAGTGGTACAGTCCAAAACCCTACTCCAACCCTGAGATTTGGTAGGTTTTTACTAGAGACTAGGACTTCAATGTGGCAGTCTGTGCCCTGTGGAACTCCCTGCCAGTAGAGGCTAAGTAGGAATCATCCCTGCCTACCTTTAGACATCTCCTAAAAACTATTATTCAGACTGGCCTTTGAGACATTTCATTTTTTTCATCCAGTATTTACTGATGTTTTTATTGATTGCATTGGCCTTAGAGACATGACTTCATTTTTTTTTCATCCAGTATTTATTGATGTTTTTATTGATTTTATTGTAACTGTGTATTGTAATTGCTGTATTTTTGTGAAAGTGTGTTCTATAAAAAATTAAATAAATAAATATAACCTCTTCCTGCATAATTTATCATTGGGATGAACTAGAGGTAACACCATATGTGCAGCTGGCAATTGCATGAATTGATTAAAAAAATAGCAAGCATGAGGGCAAGGAGGGAGTCTCCAGTTTAGTTTGCCCTGCAGGGAAGAGGGAGTCTTTAATACTTAGCCCCTTCCAAAGTCACAATCTGAATTGTTTCCTCACCCATATGTTTGCATCAAGAGCAAAGCTCCCATTGGAACCAAAGGAAGCTTCCATGGGAGCCAAAGGAAGATTCCATGGAAATCAACTGGGAGCTTTTCTCCTGCTGCAAATAACAGTTGTGGATCAAGACTGCATTGGCAGCAAAGGGTGAAAGATGGTAGAGGCCACAGATATGGCTCCTGCCACACAGTTTTACTTTTTTGTTTGCATGTCCAAAGGTAATTTTTTTCACCTTTTTCGAGCAAGGGAAAGGGGAAGTGATGGTTCACAGGACTGGGGTGATCATAGCCTGATCAAAGTTGTATTCACCCCAGTCCTGTGAACATTCAAGGATGAGGTTTGCCTATCTGTTCATTGCTCCTCAATGGTCCTTAAACTCCTAATATTGTTTCCCACCTTTTCAGCTAAAGTCCAGAAATCTTAGTGCAGGGGTTGGCAACCTTTTTTAGGTTTGTGGATGGATTTGGATTTTTGAGTGTTGGTTGTGGGTGCAACCCCTTCTAGTCACTTCTCTCTCCCCAGCATGGATCAGCCCACACCTGGGAGACAGAAAGGGTGAGCACACATGCACACTTTGTTTTTTTCCATGGAATCTGGGTAAAAGACAGAACCAGAAGACTTAGGTTACTTTCAGATATGGGGCTTATTGTGTTAGTTTAACGATAAAATGGCAGAGCTTCTGTCCCGATTTTTAAAATTTATCTCACAGTGCAGTACTTGTGTTAAGGAACCGTGGCTTTTTCAGTTGATAGACAGGCATTACATGCGACTGTCTTTCACCTGGCTGCAACAAATGGCACCTTGTTTTTGTTCCTCATCCACTATACACATGCCCAGTAGTTCCCCATAATTCACTGTTTCAGCTAGTGTCTGGGCACAGGGGTGTGTGTGGGAAAAGGAGGAAGGGAATGCTGCTACTTGTGCCTATCACAGAATACCAATACAATTTTAGTCAGGCAAAAAAAAAATGCTGTGTGCCTAAAGGGTGGGAAAGCATTGCATGCTGAGATTCCTGTCACGTGAGTGGCTGCAGCTAGCACAAAGCTTCTGCAATCTTCCAGGTTCCCAGGCTTGCAAACAGATTATTTCTGGTATTATTTATCACAGAAATTAGCACTAAACTTCCACTATATTCCACTAGATTTCTAGAGCTAGCTTTATGTTGTGTGAAAGGTCAAATATAATGTGCAAATTACCAAGTAAGAAATCATTGAAATAATGGAATAAAGTGCAGTGTGAAAGCAGCCTTAATCTGAACCTTGACACCACATAGAGCTGAATGAGGAAGTGGGAAAGAATGGTTACCCTTTCAACTTCCTCCTTCAGTTCTATGCACTTTTCAAGGCAGGGAAAGGAAACCACCCTCACCACCTTATGACCAATGGGGCAGTGAGTGGGAAGGCTCAGGGACTTCAAGAGCTCCAAGTGATGATCTCAAGGGCATCACTGCACCCACAGGCACCATGTTGGCAACCCCTGCCTTACTGTAAAGAAAGCAGAGAAAGGGAGAGGATGAGCAGGATGGGAAAGCAGCAGAAAGGGCTAAAACATTTGATCCAAACAGCAAGCATGAACAATCCATTGCATGAATGATGACAATACTGGCCAACAGTTTCCTGTACGGTATTTCCATTCTATATTTCAAAGACTGTGAGCTATATATCTTCTAGAGGAGTGGTGCTCTGATTTATAGCAAAAAGCTCTTTCTCCACAAGTCCTGAATTATTTAGCTTGTGCCAGATGGAAATTTCAGGTTGTTCTTTTTGCCTTTTTTTTCAGGATAATATCTTTGACCGTTATATTGCCAGTTTCTTGAGGGGGTTATATTAAATGTCTTTCTATCTCCTATCATACTTAAAGAGACAGGACAAAAAGAAATCTTAACTAGGATTGAGCTGAAGTGTGGGTGCTTTCTGCCCCTATTAGGGCTCACTTTCAGTGACTTTTTGTGGTGTGTATGTGTGTGGGACTTGGAAGGGAGAGAAAGTGTTTTAAGCATTAGCAGTTATCATTAATAACTGTTAATCACCCATCACCCATGATGCAGTATCCCTATCCCCTCCCCGGTATCATTCAGGCAATGTTAGCATGTCCATTCCGAGTAAGGGCAATGTGATACAAGGAGCATGGCCTTCACTCTAAATTTGATCTGTTTGCCCTTAGTAATGTTGTGTGTGCCATGCAGATGGTCCTGCATCCGTAAAACTAGCCCGCTGCCCTGACGTACAAGATACTGTCCCCTCACCAGTGCTGAAGTAAGATTCACTGCCTGCCCAGGCAACTTCTATATCTGAAAGGAGGAGCCACTGTCTTGTTGTCCTTTGCTACAGGCAGCCAGATGTCTTTAGCTGGCCTTCTTTCTGATGTAAGATGCCTACTTTGACAGAGTTTTGCCCTGAAAGGCAGCTTCTTCTTCATCGCCACTGCCATCATCATCAAATTGGGATTAGCCCTGTTGATAATGCCATGGAACCCACTGAGATTATTCTAGATTCTCTCAGACATGTCTGTCTAGTTCACTGAGGCCTGATATATGCATAATCAAATATGCCTGATGTCTGCTTTCACACTGTTGGATCCCACACTGCTCTACTAATCTCTGAAGGATAGAGTCATCTGGGCTCACCAGGAACATGTGGCTACTTTTCATGCCAGAGTCCTGTCACATTCAAAGGCATATAAAGTGGTCTGGATTCTGCCTAATGCAGATGTGGGGGACCTTTGACCCTTCAGATATTGCTGAACTACAACTCCCATCATTCCCAGCAAGCATCCCGATGGTCAGGTATTATGGGAGTTGTAGTTCAGCAATATCTGAAGGGTTAAACACCTGGCCTAATGGATCCTAGTGACTCCTATTTGACTCTGTACATCACAAATTAACATTACATTAACCATGTCCCTTTGGCCATAAATACATTGGGACACAGTGGAGGATGTTGCCCATAGGAACTGGTGGGGCGGAAGGCAGGGAGGCTAACAGTAGGTGGATCTAGATTGAACGGATAGCAAAGCGAAAAGTAGGCAGAGCCTACTAGGTTTGTTCCCATCCTCTTCCCTGCTGAGTTCTACAAAGGTAATACTGAGACTAAGGAGAAGGTGGCAGTTGGTAGCCAGTTTGACTAATTGTAAGTAAGGAAGTAGGCAGGTGGACACTGCCTGATGGAAGACTGAACTTGGTGAGGCAGTGGCCAATTTCCCCTAATGGACCAGCCTCCACCCTTGGGACACCATCTATTTAATGATTAATTTCTTGCATTATTTTCCTACAGGTTGCAGACCCAAACATACCAATTATGTACATCAAAACATGATGTATTTCCTGCAATTTTTTTAGTTTCCCTATCTTTTCTGGAATATAACAGACCTGCAAGAAACATCTCTCCATATATTTTATTAAAGTTATTTCTCTCTCCATATATTAACTTGTACTTTATTCGTTTCACATAGAGAATCAGTCCTTGTTTCTACACATAACTCTCCCCACACACACACACACACACTTGGGTTGCCATTATTATCTCAGAATGTCTAAAATCCATTTAAAAGTTTGGCAGCTAACAGTTTCCCACCAATGGCTTCCCAGCTGGCTTCAAGCAAGTTACTGCAACAGGATGGATAGAAAAACTCATCTCTATCCAACAGATGATGGTTCTTGATTATAATACTAGGTTTGCAGTAAAACATTCTTGGAGTGGGGTGTACATAGAGGTGGAGGAGTTTGATCAGTCCACATTTCATTCCGTTCATATTTGCAAAATTAACTGTCTTAATTCACAACTCCCAGAGAAATACATGGATAGGATCATAATTAGCTTTTGGATTCCACACTTCAAATTTTGTAACATAGCACCTGGATAATAAAATAATGTAAAATAAATATCAAAATATGTTTTACACACACACACACATTGAGATGTGCATGTTGAGATAAAATATTTATATAGTTATGTATTTTGTGATCATTCATATTTAAATCTAGATATTTTTTAAAAAAATCACAGATTAATGTGCAAATGGGATTGATCAGACTTCTGAACAAACATATTCAAACCTGGCACAGATGGATCTGTCCATTCCTATGGGTAAATACCATTGGGTATGAGCCATCTCAAAGCTATGGGTAGAGACGTTTCTGAATTTCTCCTCATCCAAATGTCTTCTCAGATTTTGGAGCTCCAGTTTACCTAGAATCCCTAGCATTAGGGATCACCAGCACAGACACCATCTGTAGTTTCATGTAGTGGTGGCAGCCTCAGGCATCCATTGAAATATCCCAGAATGCCCTGGAAGGATCCCATTTTGGGATGAAATATAATTAATGAAAATACCTGCTTGCCACTGATGCCACCAAGTAAGCCTGTGTCTGAGGGCCCACCACATGGCATTTTGCTGCCTCAGACTTATAACCAGTCTTCTCACTAGGAAGGGGGGAGAAATTTGATTAAGTTCTCATTTAAAGCCCAATCTATCAAATTAGCATTTTCCAAAACAATATAACCAGAACATAGCCATCCTTCAAAATTCACTCTTTTCCAAATTATGTGATGCAGTTCTCCAACCAAATATTATTTACAAACGTGTGTATACTAGGGGAAAGTGTCCATTAAAAATGGGTATCCTGGTGAAAATAACATACAAACATTCATTCTGTTGGGATAAATTGCTTGCAGATATGTGTACATTAGTCAAAACTGCATACAAAATGTGTTTATTAACAGAAATTCATACTAAAAAGCTGGAGAATTTTCATGAGGATTTTTTTTTTTTTTAAAAAGGAAATTCATGTAGAAATGTGAATTGAATTTAAGACTGGAAAAAATTAGAAACTGAGAGAACCAAGAACGACAGATCCTTCCATCCCTATCTCTTACATAAGTTTGTTCTGGAATGGAACCAGTAGACTGAAGGGTTCTCCCTTGTTGTGTTATTTCTTTTTTGTTTGTGCTGTTTGTGCTATGTACTGTGTATACACAGTTTGCTGTCAGTTCCTTCAGTTCATTTGCATCTCCTTTACTCCCCTCTGTATTATCAATGCTCACATGGACACTGATAAAACAGTTATGAAAAGCAATCTTGATGTGACTGTATGCATAATTGCATAAAGATTCTTTTTGTGTGTAGCTTCTTCTCACAGATACACGTGGGCACTTGGGTGCGTTGATTAACCACTACATGTACAAAAAGCAAGCACAGATCACTCTTTTGGGCAGGGTTTTATTGGCACACCTATGTGCATGGGCAATAAAGAGGAAGCAGAAGGGTGCAAATGAAACGAAAGGACTGAAAGGTGTGGCAAACGCCACATGACCAGTTGCCCCCACCCCACACCCAGCATGAAGACAAAAGGCATGAGTGTGGTCACAACTGTTTTTCTTTTATCTATAGGGGAACTGCAGTGATAAAGAATAATTCAGCTTGGCTACCTGAGGCAAAGTCAGATGGGAAAATCCAAAGTGTTCTCAATAAGCAAGAGCTCCCTCACTGATATTGCATGAGATGGGTGCTGTTGTGCTTGGTGCCCATTAGGACCGATAGGGTGGAGGTCAGAGAGGTCAGTGATAGATGGAATCCGAGCCAATGACATGCAAAGCCAACTGATTCTAGTTCTTCCCCCATCCTCCTCTCTGCAGCATTCCACAATGGCAATACTGAGATTAAGGTGGATGATGATGAAAGGAAGTGCCCTGGACTGGTTGTAGGTAAGAAGGCAGGCAGGAAGCTGCCTTATACTGAGTCAGACCACTGGTTCATCTAGCTCAGTATTGCCCACTTGACCGGCAGCAGCTCTGCAGGATTCAGATGAGACATTCCCAGTCCTACCAATAGTGGAGATTGAACCTGGGACTTTCTGAATGCAAGTAGATATTCTACCACTGAGCTATGGCCCTTCCCATAGGTGGCTGAGGCCAGACTGAGGTTGATGGGGCAGCACCTCACTTGTCCTAATGGACCAGCCTCCACTGATGTGGGTTTCTCATTGACAACTTGCTGTGAAGATGAGCAGAGCGGCCTCCTGGTCAGCATTCAGGAGAATGAAGGTCCCAGGACTCAGGTGCATGTGCCCCTTGATCCAGGTGACAATGTGAAGTTGGTTGCTCAATGGCCCCTCATCTGGAGGATGCCTCCGAGTGCTCACTAGGTCTATGATGTAATTCACCTACCTGCTCTAAGCTATGACAGTAAGCCCAACAGCCAAAACACAGTTCACCCAAACCAAATAATAAATAGCAGTACAAAGTAGGCCAAAAAAAAAAAGATTTCCAGTGGTCAGTCATGGGACAACTAAAATTTCCTAGTGAATGGGTGACCAGCTTGGCCCATATTAAAAAGGAGGAAGGTGGGTGGGCTGCTATGCCAGATAAAAAGAGGCTGGTTAGGGAGCAAGTTGGGCCTTAAATAAGTCCACACATATCCAGAAATGATTGGTCCTGCTGACTATGCCCCCCCCAAGCTATGAAACCTTGTGTACTTCATACCATCAAAGGAATCTTTTATTCTTGGTTATAATGACATATGAGATTAAGAGAGAACTGCTGGAAAATGTGGATATTTAAATATGGAACTAACCCCAGTGCTTGATTATTGCTTAAAAACATCTCAAGTTTAGGACCCAAATGTAAACAGCGAACCTCCTGCTTTAGATCTCATCTGAAAAGTTACTCTTGATTTTAATAATGTCTAGAGGATTTGACTTGGAGAAGGATTCTGTGCTTCAGTTGCACTGTTTTATAATTAAATCCAAGTTCTTTCAGCCTTTATGTCAATTCACTGAGCCATAAGTTTTGACCACCCAAAGCTGGGAGGTCTTTAGAGCCAATTCAGGTGTCTAGGGGACTGTCATGCACATGGCTAAAAGAGATATATTTTCCTTGCTTTCTCAATTAGTTTAGATTTGTGATACATGCCTCTCATAGATGCATTCACATTATGGAGAGGAGAAAAACAATACACCTCCATGGCTCACTGGTTTTCCACTCCATTAAAATCATCACATTACTTTTTTAACTTTCTCAACTCCTTATCAATCCTCTCGTTTAAGTTTAAACATTGCCCAGCTTACTCATAAAAGTAGCCCCTTTTGATCAAATTGAGTTGGTTGCCAGTCTGGCAGTGAGTTCCATTAAGTTTAATGCCTTCAGCTATATTTTTATTGCTGTTATAAATACCGTACATATTTGATGCAACTGTTCTATAAAGGGCCATGAAGATAGCATTCTGTTCATTATTCACAACTTTTGGTATCTCTCATTTCCCCTCACCCCTTCCTGCTCCCCTCTTCAGTTTAATTTTTGATATATACTGAATTATTTGGATCAAAGTTAGATGTTTGGAACGTGATGTCCAATTGTTTTTGCGCAACTGCATTGGATTGCCAGGAACTAGCTTGGGAATCACTGGACCTTTAACTGGAGAATTCAGAATTAATTAACTCTGTGCTGTGAAATGCAATAATCAAATAAAGCAACAGCTTTGCAAATCCAAATATCCTATCATGATATGTATCTCTGTGTGACTCACTGCACTGACCTTCCTTCCCTCGTTCCATTTAATCAGCCTCACCTTGTGGGTGAGGGGAAGAACTGCAATCCCATTACATTTCTGCACTATGTGTGATGTGATAATCTAGTCCATGTAGAAATGTTTCTGTAATACCTGTCCTCAAATAAGACTGTCCATTGTATCTCTGCATGAGATTTGTCACCTCCTACCCAGGAAGCATAACTAGATCAGTGAATTTATTATCAGGAGTTGCTGGATCTGTGGACAGCTGCCCTGTGTGGTGGGCCATTGAGCTGCAGGTAGCAGCTTCTGAATTAAGTATCTTCAGACCCTAGATAGAAGTGGGGAACATTTCTCAGCCCAAGGACCCCATTTTGTTCTGAGCAATCTTCCAGGGGCCACATGCCAGTGGTGGGCTGGGCCACAGGCAAAAGTGGATTGAGCAATGGATGCAAATTCTACCTTTGTACGTTAGGCTATTTTATTCACATGCTGACATACTCCTCTCCATCCAGGCACACAAGAGGTATTATCTGAATTCACAGACAGATTGGAGGGTGTGAAGCAGAGCCAGTGAGGGGTGGGTGGCTGGGGAGAAGGCATGGCCTGGAGAGGGTCCCTTGGGCCAGATAAAGAGGATTGGGAGGCCACATTTGGCCTCTGGGCCTAAGGCTCCCCACTCCTGCTGTAGACTCTGCCCATGTAGGTAGCCACTGGATTCTCTTGAACAGGAAGGGCTTCTTGTTCCACCTAAGCCTTGCTTGAGCAACCAAGTCTTCCTGAGGTCTGGTTTGTTGTTGGATTCTTGGTTGTTCTTGAGCCTTGAGTTCTGGCTTGCTTCTCAAACTTGTGTCCTGGTTCTGATGTTCTTTTTGCCCCATTGCTCCTGGTTCTCAACTCCTGTTTCCCGCAGCCCAGCTCTGATAATTATATAGGGATAGCATCAGCACCTAGCATCCCTAGGCAGCTGTAAGGGCCCATGGTTGATGCCCGTGCCTAGCTCTTTAAGCACCACTGGGTGACTGGTGCAACCCACTGCCACTAGTTAAGATTGACACTGCTGGAGGGAGCCCAGCAGATGGCACTTTACCTGCACACTGTCAAAATTGGAACTGGGTTCCATTCCACCACTTTTCAAGGAACTGACTTGGGGCATTGGAACATCATAATAATGAGGAGATTACTCTCACTCTGAATTGGCTTTGTAGCATCATCACATCATTGAAACTGATTGGTTTTGTGGTATCATGAGGTCATCATGCTGGCTACATTATACTTGATAGTCTGGATCACAAAGCAATGAAGAAGAAGCCCTCTGTTGGTATAAAAATGTGTCAAAGCTTCTACTGAGAGACTTATCAATAGGAGGAAAGGGTTAGAAAATGTTTTTTTTAAAAAAAATTTCAGCGCTCCCCAAACTAATTGTTTCTTTTTTTAAAGAAATATCTTGGGGCTTCCCAAACTAATACAATATACACAAAAATAAAAAAGGAAAATTGCCCTTTTTATAATGGAATAAGTTAGTCTCAGATACATTTCAAATGCCAGAAACGTGTGTGTGTATGTGTGTGTATGTATTTTCTGTCCAGCTATCCTTTTCTTAAACTAAATATTTTATAACATGAAGTAGACCTCAGCAGCATCTGAAATATCCAATTCTCTTGTTACATAACCAGTTAAATGACTCCATTTATTTAATTCTTCTTGATAATTAACTCCATTCTTCATCATTGCTGACAATTTAATCAAGTTCAGTTGTTCCCAAAGTTTTCTGATGATATCCTGCTTTGTTGGTTTATGTGTACGTTTCCATGATTTGGCATATAAAAACATTGCAAGGGTCAAAACATGTAGAATCTGGATCTTATATGACTATAGGGGGTGACTTTCTACAAAACGTAATAAGCACTCTAGTTGTTTTTAATGGTAGCTCAGCTTGCAAGCTTTCTCTTATGATTTGAGCCACACATTTCCCAAACTTTTGTGCTTTAATTCATCCCCACCACAAATGGGAAAAAAAATCTCCCTCTGTGGGTTCACAAAACCAACACTTTCTATCTCCAACCTTCCCTATGATCTTTGACTTCTAAGCTCTCTTTTTCTCACTGAAGACATCCATCCTTGAAAATTCAGCTCAGCCAAAGTTATGAGGCGTAGACATCACATAGGTTCTACTAGCCATCACACAGAGGAGGGAGAGTATCTCTCTCTTTAGAGGTTGCCCTTCTGGGCAGCAGCTGTTTGTTATGTCTTGTTCCATGCATTTCATTATTTTTTTCCTAACTGACATGTGCTATGTGCTTATGTTGAAAAAAAACTATCAAAATGAATGTCCCAACAGTCTTTCCCAACCTTTGGGTCCTCAGATATTGCTGGACTACAATTCCCATCATTCCTGACCATTGGGCATCCTGGCTGGGGCTGATGGGAATTGTAGTCCAGCAACATCTGGGGATCCAAAGGTTGGAAAAGGCTACACTACAATAAGATTTGGCAAAGTAATCAGTATCTACAAGCATGGAACTTTGGATCAATCCCTTAAGATTCTTCCAAGGCTCCCACTGAATGTGATGCTGTGTTAAGCTACTGTCACACAGAAAAAAAAATGAGTTGCAGCTAGAGATGGGGGAGAAATTTGTCTTGGTCCACATTTTAATATGAACTTACTTAATCTGCACATCCTGAAACAATATGCAGACCAAAACACACAGCTCTCCTTCAAAATCCACAGCTCTTTCCACATTTTTGTGATGCAATCCTCCAGCCAAAATAATGTGTGCAAAAATGTGCAAGTGAGGGGACAGCATTCATTAAAAGCATATAATTAATAGGCATATTGTACAAAAATGCATTATATTAGGGCAAACTGATTTACAAAAATGTGTTAGGAGAAACATGTACTAAAATGCTGATGAATTTTCCTGAGGACTTTTCCGACAACAACAATAACAATAACAACAATATTAATAGTCTGATGTGGAATTGTGGTGCTTGAACTTAAGAAAATTGGAAAACTGAGAAACAGAAACAGACAGATTTTCCCATCCCTAGCTGCAGCACATACAGGATTAACTGAAATTACGTTCTGCAAAGAAAGTATCATTTTTGTTGGTCAGCAGCACTTGTTATTGAACACAGATAGGAAAAGGAATCTTCTATTGACGCTTCTTACTTAGTTAGACAGTACCCATTCACCTATAAGCAGGCTGATTATTTACATGTCACCACTGTGATTGTAGGGATAATTCTGATGAAAACAGAAGAGAATTCTGATGAAAACTGCTGACGTTCATGCATTTGTCCCATGTCTGGAAAGCAAATCAACCCAGAAAATGTGATCAATATTCATTTTTGTTGATGCTTTAGATATGTAATTGATTGTGTCCCTCTCCCACATTTGCATTTTGTTTCCTTTGCATTGAAATGAATGGGGAAGAATAAAGACAATGTAGTATAATTCCATAAATTATGCAAGTTATGTAATTTTGCCACAGTGAAGAATGAAACAAATAATGTGGGTTTTCCCAGAAGATGAACTGCAGTGGAATGGAGACAGTGCAGAATGTGACAAATACAGGGGAGGATGGAAAACAATGTCTTCTTTTATCTCTACTGTGATGGAGTAACTGCTTCTGCATGATCTGGCCCCATGCTACTATTTGCAACATTACAAAGAGGAAGAATGAGAGCTCACAGCTCCTGTTGTGGAAAGCATTCCATTGTGGTTCTTCATTACAGATATTATTATTCTGGCATGGGGCTAGACCACACAAAAGCTGCTTTCACATCACATCAGTTAAGTAACACATGAATCAAGCTACAGTGTAATTTTTCACAAATCATTATATTTGTCATTCCAGGGACACTTTTTTCCAAGTTATTGAGTGAAAACAACTTGAACAGTTTATCTTTCTTGATGCTAATTTGAAACACTCATTTCCGGCTCTTTGATCACATATGGATGTTGCATTTTTTTAACATCTGAATCTTACAGTTTAAAGTGTGTGTGTGTGTGTGTCTGTGTGAGAGTGAGCGAGAGAGAGAGCAGTTAATAGCTGTTTTATTTTGTACACATCAGAACCAATGCAATCCCTCAATTCCCAGTAATAGATAGTGGCTTATAAAGGCTTAGTCAATGATACTGTTCATAAATAATTTCTAGGCTTCATCATTTATTTAAAATCAACCATACACCTTTCTATTTCCTGTTAGTGCCAAGGCCAGTCAGTTCCTAAAGTGAAACTGAATATTCAGTATGGCAAATGCATATGCTCATTCATTCACTGATTGATATTGTTTTTCTGACCTAGTTAACTTGTGTGAAAACACACTGGCCAATATTGCTTAGAGCACAGCTGTTTGGGGCTTTTCTAGTTTTCCAGCACCACAAGCAATCATAGCCTTATCAAGCTGAGAGGTCAACTGAATTTGGGCTGGGGGCTGAGCACAAAGGCTTGAGTTCTTCAGTATGCACCTAGATGGCTGTAAATCCAAAGATCTCTACAGTTACATTGTGAATCTGGTTTTATTTTGTTTGATTGTTGTTGTTTTCTGCAGAAGGAATGTTCCATTTTGAGTATCACTTTCATCGTTTGGCAGCTCTGTGTGCATGTGTGTTGGTGGGGGCCAGAGCTTGGAAAAGTTACTTTTTTGAACTACAATTCCCATCAGCCCAATCCAGTGGCCATGCTGGCTGGGGCTGATGGGAGTTGTAGTTTAAAAAAGTAACTTTTCCAAGCTCTGGTGGGGGCTCAGATTTGGGGGAGCCAAAAAAGAGGGGGGTCTAAAGATTACAGGAGTCCTCATCTTCAATAAAAAGACCCATGCTGCTGAAGTGAACAATGTCAGGGCTGATGGTCTGGAGGCAACTAAGTGGCCAAGAAGGAATGTGAGGATTTGTAGTCCATTGGCAGCTGTCCGTGACCAAGTGATGAGGTGCTCAGACTAAGGGCCCAGGGTGAAGAAAGGAACTTTATAGCAGGGGTGGGGAACCTCAGTCCTGGGGACTGCAAACAGCCCTCTAAACCTCTCTGTCTGGCCCTTGGGACTCTTCTCAGGCCGCACCCCTACTAGTCCTGCTACATCCCCTCCTTGAGTGTTTTTGCCTGGCTTGGATGTGGCCTTGAACTCTGAAAATGCCTCTTGCTTCCCTTGATGGAGGACAGAGAGAGTTGTTGAAGTGTATCTAGAAACTAGTATATTTCACAAAAGTAAACCATTGCCTTTGGCCCCACTCAGCTCTAGTATGTGGCTCCTGAAATGTTGCCCGGAAGAGAATGTGGCCCTCAGGCTGAAAAATGTCTCCCCCTCCTGCTTTCTAGAACTAGATGGAACTCTACTAGCTTATTGAGCCAAATAAATTGCAATGAGAGTGAACTAGGGGTCTAACAGTGTGTGATGCTAACTGCATCACTTGCCATCATCTGATCGGTTTTCCCTTCTTTAATTGCAAGTGCATTCCTCCTCACTCCACCCACACACCATTTTTATTGTGATCACAGTGTGTAGGGGAGGATATTTAACTCTTCCCTTTGCAACATGTTTTCAACAGGAATGGTTCCTTGCAATGCAGTTATGCTTTTTTAAAAGCTCCAGTTGGCACAAAGCTGAACTGCAGCACCAAAAGGTGTGTGTGTGTGTGTGTGTGTGTGTGTGTGTGTGTGTGAGAGAGAGAGAGAGAGAGCAATTGCAATGATAGGGGAAGATTTAATCCTATCTTGTGCACTACAATCTCAATAAAAATTGTCACCTCACACCTGCAATTAAATAAATAAATAAATTACTTGATTGCAAGTGACACAATTATTGTCTTATGTTGATAGTCCATTCTCTACAAGTTTCATAGGTGATCAGTGATGACAACCTGCATTTTCAACATCCATAGGGAAGCAAAATTCCAATGCTGCTGGGAAACATTTCAATGAAATACTTAAAACAAAAATTTAAGGTGCAAGAAAGTTTCTGGAGTATAATATCATTAACTCTTCATCAGAGCCAATCATCTTCTCATATATCCATCATTTTGATGTGTTTTTTTTCCCTTGAGAAAGTGCACCAATGTAACAAGGATACATATCTGTGTACCCTGCTTCTAAACAGGGAACATAATAAGAAACTGGGGATAATGATGCACATAGAAAGTGCGCTAGAAAAGATTTCTATCTGCTTAGCAAGAATTGCAGATAAGTGTCTTGAACATGCAATGCTGACATTCTGGAAGACTGAAATGTCTACAAGAACAGAGAGGCAGATTTCACATTACATTCCTTCTGACCAACTTCTGCTTATTTTTTAATTGATGCTTTCAATATAGTTTTTATGGATATTTTGTACTGATTTGATTGTATTTTGTATGCTGTATGCCACCTTGATATACTTTATGAAAGTTTGCATTATAAATGTTAGTAAAAAAAATAATAAGTGTAAGGGAAACATCAGTAGGATCTCAAACTTGGGAAAAGTTTTACCAAAATGGGAAAAAAAACACATTATGGCAAATGCCAAGAGGAAATTATTTAATTAGACTTTCTTCCCTTTTGGATAGCTGCATTTAAGTCATAAAATAATAATTTACATATTCTAGAGAAATGTTAAGCTGTGATAATGCAATCAGAGTAGACCCCAAGCAATGATTTAATCCTCAGCATTTTAATTACAGATCTTCTAAATCATTTTTTCTTCCTCCTTTAAAAGTTCGGCATGGACTGTGTTCAGAGGTGGTAATATTTGATATAATTTATTTCATAAGGGAAAATTCTATTATTACTTGCATATGATTGCCTTCCATGATGGTAATTATTTCCTTCTTAAAATTTTTGATTTATACATCTAATTTCAGACTTGGGCTGTTCCACGATGTTGCTTTACTGTCTTTCCAAGGGTCACTGTGAGGCTTTGTGGCCTGATGAACAAATAATATTGCTCTATCTCTCTCCCACACACCCCATGAACCATGTTGAAAAATAATTGGGAACACTCACCTGCCAATCATCTGACATAATCATGACGTCAGGTGACCAATTGTTGCATGAATGGATGATCAGCTGATTGTTGGGGGTTGCAAACCACACAGGGAGCTATGCAGGCACTTATGATTAGCTGATTGTTCAGGTTTACATAGCTCCCTGTGCAGTGCTTTGCAAGCCCCATTGATCAGCTTATTGCTGGAGCTTAAATGTGAATGGACCTATGCAAGCCCTGCTCATCAGTTTATCAAGTTTTACATAGCACCCACACACTGAACTATGAAGGATTTGAAATTTGATTGATCGTAGGTGCTTGCAAAACATTGTGGTCCTTCTTTCCAGATGCTGCTGATTGGTGGTGCTTGAAAACTTCCTTTGGCTAAGATGTATCTTTACAGGACCCAAACCTGAAGTCATATGATATCATGGGCCATAGGTTACCAACACCTGATTCAAACCAATTAGGTCCTTGGACAGCTCCAAAGGACACTATTAAGGCAGCTCCAGGAGCTGTCATCTCTGGAGTGAGCTAGAGCCAACTGAAGGTTTATGTAGGCTGATCAGATCTGTAGTTTGGTAGGCTCCACCTCCTTGGAGAAGCTGGCTGGTTAGCCTTTGCTTTATTTTTTATTGTTTGGCTTCTGCAAGGCAGGTGAGACAGAGGATCTGAGGTACTGCACTCTGCATCAGAGGATGATGGCAGGGCTGTATCCTCCAGAAGGGAGGGCCCTGAATTAAAGTACTCAAGATCCCCCCCTCCGGAAGTAGCCTGAACCTCATCAGATTTTTCTGCCATGCGCTGCAAGTTCTTTGGGATGTGAGCAATGGAACTGTGCTGAGGTGAACCAGAATCATTCCTTTAACTAAATGGTGGTCCCAGAAATCCCAAGGTTCCTCAGAAAACAAGTAGATTTGGAATCTTGGTGTAAATACAAAGGAAGGATCTTGGTGTAAATATAAAGAAACTAAATCCATTCACCAACGATGGATTGATGTGTGTTAACTGATGTTATAAAGAATCACAACCTGATTCTCTACAGATGATGTTAGGGATGGGGAAGAAATTTGATTCAGTTCAGAGTTAAAGTTACCGAATTCTCAGTTTCTGAAACAGCAAGCAAACCAAAACACAGCTTCCTTCAAAAGCCACACTTTTCTGAATTTTGCAATGCAGTTCTCCAGCCAAGTGATGTGTACAGACAGGCATATAATAGTATGAAGTGTGCATAAAAATGCATATGTGAGTGAAAATAACATACAAAAGTACATGATACTGCATACAAGCATATTATGAAAAAGTTGCATTAAAATGCTGATGAATTTTCATGAGCTCTTATATTTTACATTGAAACTGATGTGGAAATCTGGAGAACCAAATTTATGATTGGAAAGATGAGAAACTGAGAGAAACTAAAACTGACAGATTCACCCATCCCTAGTTGATATTCATTACATATGTGGTGGAATGTGTGATATATACATTCAATATCTATTTGCTAGTGAGAAAAATGAGAGTGGAAGGCTTAGCCCCCACAGGTTGTCCCCACCTTTGGCATTCAGACTAATGAAGATTTTGCACCAGGTGTGAAATGATTTTGGCTGGATATTTCAAGGTAGTCTCATTTGGATAACCCCTGCTTTCACATAATATAGTTGACTGACATCTGGTGGAGATTTGTGAGGTTTGTATTTTGATCATTAATTAGTACAACTCCTTCCCCTGCCCCCTAATTTAACAACACAAGAAATGCAGACATGCAAGTGCTAGAGTGATATGTCTGTTTCTGGAATATACAGATTCTTCCTTTAGGAGCCATTGGAGAAACCAGCTGCTCTCAAATTAACATTACACTAACCTGTAACAAAGCAAAACAACACTTTTCAGTTTACTAAACTAACTCATCTTTCTGTACTCCTCAACATATCCTCTTGATTTTTACTTTTATTTTTATTTTTGCTATCATATGCAGATGGCTGTACAGATCCTATGGTATTTAAATTTTGTGTTAAGTAATGTGTTGATTTCTTTGAGATCTACAATAACCTATAATCTATAATAATAAGATGGTCCACCCCAGAGACTAATGGAATCAATTGAATTCCTGAATACCCTGAGGGAGTTCCCAGGAGATAGAGCAAGTGACCCCGTTGAAGCCCTTGTCACACTGTAACAATGAGGCATGCCAGGCTCTTAACATGGTTGTCCCTTAGTGCCTTCCCTGGCATAGTGGAACCGAATTTGCAGCTTGGTGCACCAGTGAACTAAGGGCAATGAATCAGGCTGGATGATGGCTAGAACACAAGTGGCACAAGACAAGATCTGAGGCTGATCGGACACAAGTAAAACATCATAACCATGTTTACAGTGGGGAAGTGTGGGCAGCAAAGAAAGCCCACTTATCTACCATCATTGCCTCCTCAAGTAGCCATCCAGTGGCTGAGAGGAGATTCCTATTCCCCTGACAGAGCTCCAGTGGCCAGAGTGGTTTAACAGTCAGCTGCTCTGATTGAAGCTGTGTGAGGAGAACAGGGTGTCTCCTAGCAATTCTCAGCACCCTTCACTAACTACACTTCCCAGGATTCTTTGGGAGAAGCCGTGACTGTCTAAAGTGGAATAAATATCTGGTGTGGATGTGGACAGTGACAGCTTTGGTTTAAATTAGGGTGGGAGGCTACATGTACCTGTTGTAGAATAAAAAGGTGGGGGAAACGCTGAAAAAGAATGATACTATTCCAATGTTTTCCTTTTGGAAAGGAAAGGGGCTTTCCTTCTGCCCAGTGCCCACCCACTCAATCCCCTCCCTCCCCCTCCCCCTCCCCTCCCTGTCCTTCCCACTGGTCAGTTTCACCTATCTTAAGCATGATTGCACAGGAGTAATTTCCACTGAACTCAAAAAGCATGCAAATGGTCAAACCTGCCCTCCTCTCCTCCTCCTGCCCATCACCTCCCTGTGCCCCTTCCCTCCCCCTTCCTTCCCCCTCCCCTTCCAATCCCCTCCTTCCCCCTCCCGTACCTTTCCTTCCCCTCTCCCCTCCCCGCCCCTCCTCCTCCTCCATGGTTTATCCTAACCATGACTGCACAGGAGTAAATCCCACTGAACTGAATAAGCATGCAAATGATCAGACATGCTTTTCACCTCCCTGCCGCCTCCCTTCTTCCTCCCCTCTCTTCTTCCTTCCTTCTTCCTCCCCTCCCCACTCCAGCTTGCCCTCCCTTCTTCCCTCCCTTTTCTCCACCTCCATCCATGGTCAGTTTTACCTATCTTAAGTATGTTTGCATGGAAGTAAATCCCACAGAACTCAATAAATATGCAAGTAATCAAACCTGCCCTCTTCCACTCTCCCTCCTGCCTGCTCCCATCCCCTTCCTCTCCTCTTCACTCTCTCTCCTCTCTCCTCCTCCCCTACTCCTGCTCTTCCTCCTCCTCCCCTACCCATCCCCTGTGGTCAGATTCACCTATCCTAAGCATGATTGCAGGGGAGTAAATTCCACTGAACTCAGTAAGCATGCAAATGATAAATTCATTCTCAGCAAATTTGCACAGGATCCCATTTCTTACCTCCTGAATTAAAAAGTGAAGAAGTTCACTAATAGGCAAAAAAACAAAAAAACAAAAACCACCCTTGAAGCTATAGTGAATGCACCAGGGGAACAGGAGACCTGATTTCCTCTCTGAGATATTGTACTGCCCTACAAATTTTAAAAATGCAAACACAGTTTGGGCTTCTCTTTCACAGTGCCCTTCCTGTGTAGCTTGGAAGAAATTGATAACACACACCTCAGAGTATATGGTGAGTGATGGCAACACCTGCAATCAGCCAAAATAACAGAAAGAAGACATGTGCTGTGCGAATCTTGTTTTAGTAAGGAGGAAGCAATATTAAGACAGTTGATATAATTCAGATAGTCACTTTAAATATATTTGATTGCAATTTTTGTGAAGTTTTCTATAGTAAATCATTTTATTTTGCTTCTGTGAATATCTGAAGTACAGCAACACTTTTCAACACTAAAAAAACTCCAAAAACAATTATGGAATAATGGCATTCTGTAGAATAGTTTCCAATGGACATAAGGAGTGTCTCAGTTCGCACCAGATAAAACAGTGGGAGGTGAAACATATTCTAGCAAAACTCTAGATGTGCTCTATGTTTTTTAATTGGCCATGCCCACCTTTCCTTAAGTGGAGAGGTTTAAGCATAGCAGGCTGAACACATGCATATTGGGCAGGTCATGTTTGTTTTTTACAACAGCAAGTTAGTTAGAATGTATTTCGAGCAAAGATCAGTACACCAACAGCTAGAATATTTGCTTAAGTAGTAACATATTGTAATCAGTCTGATTTTATATCAAACTGCAGTTTCAGATTCAACTGTTTATGCACCCAAAATAGAAATAGAACTTAACCACCAGTTTGAAACACAAAAGGCTATCTTCACCATCATATGACATTGACCAATAAAAAGGCTTCAAAATTAATAGAAATAGATTTGACAAAGATTTCTAGGATGAATAATGAGAGAAATATAATTTTCTAGGTTAGATTGTTTGTAGAAACAGTAATAACACAGGAAAGAAGCAAAGTAAGAAGAACACCAACAAACATACAAAAATATAATTCTCCATCTTTGGAGATGGCAGGTGTTGCCCCATTCACCATATGCTCAGAGGCACATGTTACCAATTTTTTCCAAGCTACACAGCAAGTGGATTGGACTGTGAAAGACCAACCCAAATTGTGTTTGCATTTTGACAACTTTATAGGGCAATACAATATCTCAGAGAGGAGGTCAGGTCTCCTGTTCCCCTGGTGCATTCACTACAGGTGCCCAATTTCCCTGCTTTTTAAAGTTTGATAGGAATATCTATGGGCTATAGGTATGTTCTTAAACTGCAAGGGGTTTTTTGCCTATTAGTGAATATATTTTAAATTCTGTTTTTAAGACGTTTTAGAGTGTTTTTACTGTTTTTGTTTGTCACTCTGGGCTCCTACTGGCAGGTCGGGCAGGACATAAATTTAATACATAAATAAAAATAAATAAAATAAATAACAAACAAAAAAACACTCAAGAAGCCTGAAAAAAATGGAAATGGACTGCCTTCAAGTTGATGCTGACTTATGGCGACCCTATGAATAGGGTTTCCATAGTAAACAGTATTCAGAGGTGGTTTTCTCTGAGGCTGAGAGGCAGTGACTGGCCCAAGGTCACCCAGTGAGCTTCATGGCTGTGTGTGGATTTGAACCCTGGTCTGCCAGGTCATAGTCCAGCACACTAACCACTACACCACACTGGCTCTCAAGAAGACTGAAGTCAATTTCAAATATCATGTTAGCACACCTTCAGACAGTCACCATTTTGTGGGAGGGTTTCAAGCACATACTGGTTTGTGCAGTTAAAGTAACATCTTAGTGTAAAAATCCAGTTTTTTAAAAAAATATTTATTTTATTTTATAATTTTGGAAAGTGATGGGGAAATACATTGAAAAGTACGGGATTAATGAATGATTAATGGGAAACAAATCAAGATAAATGCTCATTGTCATATAACTGTCCATCAAAGAAACCAAAAGATATGGTCACTAGAGATTGGATATGTTCTAACCTAATCAGGATGAATAAACAGGTCATCATGAGAGGCCCTTAAGCACATGGACTTCCTGCATCATCAGAAGTATAGTCGTGTACCACTTCCAGGTCCCATGTATGCATATGATCCAACTGTCCTCATTTTATTTCAAAATTGCTATCATCACTCTCTCTCTCTGTCTCATTTTGCCCCGGGGATGTTTTGTGAAGTCTCTGGGAGGCAGCCATGGCAGATGCATCATTGACTCTAGTGTACAGGCATATAAATGCATGCACATGAACACCAACAGCCCCATGCAGAACACAACTTATTTTCATACACACTCCAGTTGCTGAAATCGTGTTCTGAAGTCTTGATCACATAAGTTAGGTATCAATTTAACCATATAAAAATATGTATGCATGTATATTATATGTATATAATTTGTTTATTTATTATTATTCATTGGATTATTTAAACACCTGTCAGTTCAAGGACCCAGGGCAAGCTGCCACAATAAAAATATACAATTATAAAACAAGTAAAACAAATCCAACCATAAAATGAAATAGGTGATTAGAAACAGTTCCATATATACAACAACCACATATACACCTAACTGAAAACAATCCCATATATAAAAACTGTTAAAAATCGTTCTAATGCAGATAAAGGCTGAGATAAAGATCTCCACTTAAGAGGCTTATTGGAAGAAGAAAGTCTTCAGTAAGAACCGAAAAGACACTACATGTGGCACCTGTTAAATATTTAATGGGTATGTACCATCACACTATGCATACATACGCATATATATTATAATTCATACAATTAGTCAAGTTATGTATTTGCTTCTTGTCACAAAGAGGTTGGATATCTATACATCTCTTTTTTCTACATGTGTCTCAATCTAGCTACCTTTACACAGTAAATGCCACATGTCACAATCCTCACATCGATGCTGGTACAAAGCATTTCCATATGGCTCTCTTTGTCTACCCTAGAAGTTACATAAGTGTCACCCATAATGGTCAGCTAAACCAAGCTTCCACCTTGCTTATGGAAGTTGCACAGATTTTTTGCCTTCTAAGTTACCTCTCAACAGTTAAGAGTATTTCTGCACATTCTGTGACTCTAGAACTCTGTGGGAGTTGTTGCATTCAAACAGGCAGCAGTGTACAGGGTCAGCCCCCCAAATAACCAGAATCCAATACAGTGGGGTTTTACTTTCAGAATGCATGCTGAAAATGCAGCAAAGAACATTTTTTTTATTTTCCCTAAGCTAGTGAGTGTCTTGAGCAGAAGCCATAAAGAGAACAACAATTTATTTTGTCAATTTGAAGGAGACTAGCAAAAACTGTGAGACTGAAATTTCAGCCTTTGATGACTGCTGCATTATGGTAAAGAGGTAATTTTTCAGAACGGCCATAAATCCAGAATCTCATTATAAAAAGAAAGGAGTGCTCTGATTTAAAATGAGTAGCTTGGGCAGGTCTCTTAAAAATATCCCTAACAAAGCCGTTGTTTTTGATAATAATTGCAGTTCTGAAAAAGTTGATCTTGTGTTTGAGAATCATGGCTCTGCACTGCAAATATGGTGTCATATAGCAGATATGTGTCAATGTTACATCTAACATGCTGCTTTGGCACATGCCATGTGATCAGCACTCATACAATGTATTACCAATAGATGGTATATGAGTTGATTATGTATGAGGTGTGGATAGATGCACAAGTCAGCCACAAGGTAGATGCTGCAGTAGGGATGGAAGAGAAATTCAGTTCAGTTCACAATGAAAGCCAAATCTATCAAATTCACACTTTCCAAAACAATGTGAGAACTGAAACACAACTATTTGAATTGAACTGAAACACAGCTATCCTTCAGACTTCTCTTACCCAAATTTTGCAATGCTGTTCTCCAACGAATGTTTACAAAAATGCATTATATTAGGAGAAATTGCTTGCCAAATGTGTCATGAGTTACAACTGCATACAAAAATGTGTCAATTAGAAGAAATTTGCACTAAAATACTGAAGAATTTTTATGAGGTTTTTTCTTTTAAGAAAGTGCAAATTGCTGCATAAATGTGGAGAAGTGAATTTCAGACTGGAAAAATGAGAAACTAAGAGAACTGAAATCCTTCCATTCCTTTACTGCAAACTGCTTATTTATATGACCTTGGTGTCAACGTCTTGACAGCTTCCTTTTGAGCAGTCAGTACTTCACAGTGTGGCAATGCAGGGCTTTCAAACATATGATGGCTCATCTAGTTGAATATTGTCTTTTCTCACTTGCACCTGGACTTCAGAATCTCAAGCACAGCACTCTTCAATTCTCCCAGCTTTGCAACCTGAGTTGTTTTCCATTGGAGATGCCAGTGGTTGAAGCTAAGATTTTATATATATAAAGCATGGGGCCTTTCCAGTCTTGAATGGTCATCAAATACTTGAATCCATATGCAGGAACCTTCTCTGTATCTAGGACTTGGCAGTGAAGTGTGAATCAATGAATTCCATATTAACTCAGTCAAGATGTAAACAGGTTTTGTAGGCTGGCTGAACCACTATTGATTTTGTTACCACTATGTGTAAGGCTCCATTTCATAAGTGAATGCATCAGCCTAAGGTAATAATGTTCATCAGCTGCAATATTGTCCCCTCAGAGTAGAGCTAGCATTGGATACAACCCATATTATATAAATGAATAAGCTGAAACAGGTGGTCTAGAGAGTGTGATAAATTTTCAGGGGTGAATTAATTCTGATGGGTCTTATTTACTTATTTATTTTCACTTAAAATATTTTTATACTGCATTTTATTTTTTAAAAAAATCCAAGGTGGTTCACGATTAGAAAGACAGATGGGGGAATACAATACAAAAATACCTTACAGCAAAGTTCCACCTGCAGTAAAATAACCAGAGGAATCAATTAGGCTGGACATCAAAGGCCAGGAAATGCCTAGGCAAATAAGCATGTATTTAACAACCAACAAAGCTCATAGGCAGTGTTGGTGCCCGCTGCATTCCAGAGGGGAGACTGCTGGGCATTACCACCGAGAAGGACCTCTTCTGGGTTGCTGCAAGATGGATCTTTATAGACCACAGCATAATCAACAAGGCCTTTTTCATCAGGCATGAGTAGCAACTGGAATGTTGGATGTCCTACTGCCAGGCTCTGAAAACTGCCAACATTCACTTTATCTGGTGTAGGTGTTCAGTGGGGAAAGAGAAAAAAACATTAAAAGAGCTACATTTCAAAACAAGAGAACCTAGACATGTTGCATCTTAGAGGCTAATGAATGGATGGTAGCATCAATTTCATGGGTCAGAGGCTCAAATGACATCAACTCTAGCTCTTGAACATGACAACTCTACTGTTCCTCCATCTGGAGGCTAAAAGCCTTTCGGGCCGGAATGCATTTATGACAGGGTTGGAAAAGACCACTTCCAGTGACTGCATACAGATGTGCCAGCACTTGGGAGGGATGGGCAGAAGGTTATGTAAGGCCTTTCTGCCTGGCCCTCTCCCTCTTTCTCAGCTAGAACACAGCACCCAGCCCGCCCTCCTGGTTTGCAGTGTGGGATCAGTTGGTCATCTTAGATGGAACCGAGTAGGTGTTTTCTGTTCTTATTTGCAATTGGCTTTGTAGATGGGTGTTGTTTCGCCTAGTCTATACTGTTCTAATTGGCGGTGCAGTTAGCAGTAGGTGCTGGATAATTAGGTTAATTGGCTTTGGTCACTTGGCAGGTGTGTGAGGGAAAGGGAGGAGGTGGATAGGAATGGTGAGCACCCCAAAGCACTTTTACGTGAATAGGGACTCCAGAGACTGTGAGCATAATCGTTTTATTTGTTTAGCAATATGCCATTACAAACATAGATCATTCATAGTTGAGGCACAAAACTAGCTCTTAATTTCCTGGCTGCCAGCGCAAATAAGGAAATATGCATCGAGATATAATTTCCTTGGTCTGATAGCAAAAAGCACACAAATCACTTGGTGTAACATTTTTTTCCCCCTACAGCTAAACTCAGACAGATATTTCTCATGAGGATCTTTGTATAGAGGACACTGGAAAATACAGTGCCTTGCAAAAGTAATCAGACCCCTGACCAATGCCCTTATATTACTGAATTACAAATGGTACATCGCAATTGCATTCTGCATATTTTATTTTGAAACACTGAAACTCAAAATCAATTATTGTAAGGTGACATTGGTTTTATGTCGGGAAAAGATTGTAAGAAACATACAAAACTTCAGATCCACAGCCTGACGAATGATCCTTCAACAGTGGGGTTTTTATCCTGACAATGTGACAGCAACTTTAATGGCTCACAGGTGGAGGCCAATGGTAAGGTAACTGTTTCCTCAATAGGGCAATGTCTTTCATTTGTGTAAACTGGGAGCTTCCACAGCACAGGAGTGGAATTCTTATGCAAGCAATATGTTTTAGCAAACACACTCAAGGAGAGTCTGAAGCAGGACTAATTAGGGGTATGGCCTGGGAGTACAAGGCATGGCCTGGGCAGAACCCAAGGGCCACATAGACAGTCCTAGAGGGCCGCATTTGGCCTCCAGGGTTGATTTTCCCCACCCCGGTGCCACACATTGAATGTAATGTGTAGTCAGGCTCTGAGTTATTCACAAATGTGTGCATATCCAGGATTTATTGCTGATTTAAACCTCCCCCAGGTTGACAGGCTTGGGATCTTCTTTCATCCAATCCCATCTTTTTATTTTATCAGTCCATCAGCAAGGGTGTCTGAGTGCTCCGCTTGTGATCTATTGTGCAGCGCAAGTCACAGTTTGGTCAACATAGCATTTTGGGAAATGGAGTCATTTGATGATGGAAGAAAATGAATGCTGCAATTAAACAGCAATATTTTATTCTTCTCACTCTTCTGCCTTTCATCTCTTCTCATTATCATGTGTCATTTTTCCTAGATGTGCGCGCCTGTGTCTGCATGCAGTATTTTCCCCCTTACACTACCAGTGTTGTTAATATTGGTCCCAATTCATGTTCAACCAAGCAAATACTTTCAGGCCAGCACGAAACTTCACAGCAGGCATGAGGTTATTAAAACCAGTGCCCCCTGTGCTGTCATCTCCCCTCTTCCCACTATCATGTAGAGATACAATACATACAATGTCTTGGGGAAAGGCAGTAGCTCAGCAGGAGAGAATCTGCCCTGCGGAAGGTCCCAGGTTCAACCCTTTCATCTCCAGGTAGGGCTGGGAGAGACCCTGGTCTGAAACCCTGGAGAGGCACTGCCAGTCAGTATATGATACCATAGCACTCTTCAAGTACTTGAAAGGTTGTCACACAGAGGAGGATCAGGATCTCTTCTCAATTGTCCCAAAGTGCAGGACATGGAATAGCAGGCTTAATTTGCAGAAGCCAGATTTTGACTGAACATCAGGAAAACTGGACTTCCGGGAAGGGTGACTAGACTTCCGGGAAGGGTGACTTAGCCTGTGCCTGCTTTTGAGACGGGCTCCTGCCTCAAAAGAAGCTTATTCAGATATATCAGTCAGATTTTTTTTTTTTTTGACTGATTAAACTTCTCCCGGGTAGGGAGAAACGAAGAGATTAACCTCAAAGCCTATTTTTGTTGGGACGACCAGATCTCATTAATTTATGGGACGAGGTCCAGCCGACGAAGGTGGGACGGATTTTCAACAACAAGCTCTATCTGATAAAGCGAACGTTCATCTTATCTTCTAAGAGAGAACGCACTAACAGGCAAGCACCCTTCTTTCTATATTTTTCTTTTACTTGACTTAAATTGTTGCTGTTTAAAAGAGATTTGCCAGATTGATCGGTTTTTGACATCTCACTGGGGAGCCATAACTTCTCTCTGCTACTCACTAATTAATAGCTTATCTCTGTTTTTGTTGCAAAAAGCTGTCCTGGATTTGCATTCTAAAGATATACACAGAAGAGGGATTTCTATTCCAGATTTTTATTTTGAAGAATATTATATTGTCTGAGACTACTCTCTTTTTGGTCTATTTTATTTTGACGAATCTGTTTCCTGACGACCGCCATTAATTGTTTCGATCCTGGGAACTGCATTTTGTTTACTTAAGCATGGAGAGATAAGGCTGTCTGCTCTGTTTATACTGTGATGTCACCAAGTTTGGAGTATTAACCCAATTGTTGCTGAAATAAGAAGTGGTTTTCCTATATTTTTCTTTTAAAATGGCAATTAAGAAAGTGGCTGAGAAGCTGGAAATAACTATGTTTCAGAAAATAATGGATGAGATTGAGATAACGAAACAAAACCTGCGACAGGGTTGTAAGGAGCTGAAAATTGAATTGAGTAAAATGAAGCAGGAGATTAAAGATATAGGGGTCCCTGTGAGAGAGGTGACCCTGGAAGGGGTCCCTGTGAGAGAGGAGACCCCGGAGATTGGAACAAACGTGGAACAGGAAAAAGATTTGGAGTCTATGGACTTTAGAAACAAAATCTATTGTTTGGAGACACAGGAGATTAAAGACATAGGGGTCCTTGTGAGAGAGGAGACCCTGGAGACTGGAACAGGGGTCCCTGTGAGAGAGGAGACCCTGGAGACTGGAACAGGGGTCCCTGTGAGAGAGGAGATCCCGGAGATTGGAACAAACGTGGAACAGGAACAAGATTTGGAGTCTATGGACTTTAGAAATAAAATCTATTGTTTGGAACTCAATGTTATCTCTGAAGAAATTAATGAAGATTCTAGAGATAAAGTTATCAATGGCATGGATAATCTTCTGGACTGGAATGATGTGATGGAGCCCAATATAGAGAAAATCTATGGAATTAACTGCAGCCATGTGACAATGGAAAAACTTTCAAGAGATGACCCAGTGTATTTTGAAAAAAAGAACAGAGATATGATTTTACAGCAGTATTTCAGCAACCTATTCAGAATGGATGGCAAGAAAATATTTGGGATAGAGGTAATTCCCATCAGACTCTTACTATATGACTATGGCTTTGACAGCAAGATTATTATGGAATACTGATAATGGAAGATTGGATACTGAAATTACTGGACTTAACAAGACTACTGAAGATGGAAGATGGAAAATGGAACTAATAGGGATAATAGAACAATGGCTACTGAAATTACTGAACCTAACAGATTCTGATGTGATGGATTAATTGAAATGTTTATTTTGACTATGGTTATGACAATAAGATTATCATAATTAGTAATGAGATGGATTAATCGATATGCTTATCTGGAAAAAAAAATTGATAGATATATTTCTTAAAGAATTGAAACCTCTCTTTGACTTTTTGTGGAAAGAATAAAGTAATGTTTATGAGATTTGATGATTAAGTAAGATAACTACTGGAGGAAAGTGATTTTATAATATGACTTAAGAGACAGGATTGTTATATATTATAGACTTATAACTGATTTGATCTTTGACAAATGGGAAGTCAATATTTTACTCTTTACTTTTTATTTTTGTTTTTTTTTTTTCTTTTTTTCTTTTTGTTTAACTATTTTTGATTTTGTTTTTTGTCTTTGAATGTTTTATGATTTTGTCTTGTATGTTTTATGAAAATCTGAATAAAAATTATTGAAAAAAAAAAAAGATAATTGTACTAGAAAATCCTTTGGAAGGAATTAATGTATTGATGGACAAATTAAAAGAATTTGGACCGTTAGCAGGATTTAAGATCAACAATCAAAAAACAAAGATGTTGGTGAAAAATTTAACTTTAGGGAACAGAAAGAGTTAATGGACAAGACAGATTTTACAATAGAGAAAAAGTTGAAATATTTAGGTATCATTATGACAAATAAAAATTCAAAGTTGTTTCATAATAATTATGAAAAATTATGGACAGAGATTAAGAAAGACTTGCTAAAATGGGATAAACTACAACTGTCATTAATGGGTAGAATATCTGTGATAAAAATGAATGTATTACCGAGAATGATGTTTTTGTTTCAAACAATACCTGTAATATCCTCTGATTTACCTTTTAAACAATGGCAAAAAGATATCTCTAAATTTGTATGGCAAGGAAAAAAACCAAGAGTCAAATTTAAATTACTACAAGATGCCAAAGAAAGAGGAGGACTGGGATTACCAAATCTGAGACTTTATTTTGCTGCCTGCTGTCTAGTCTGGATAAAGGAATGGATCTTATTGAGGAATAAAAGACTATTGGATTTGGAGGGCCATAATTTGAAGTGGGGATGGCATGGATATCTATGGTATGACAAAGTAAAAGTAAATGTAGACTTTAACAATCATTTTATAAGACGTCCTCTGTTGAAAATATGGAATAGATATAAACCAAGGTTTTATTCGAAAATACCATTATGTGTCTCAAGTCAAGAAGCGTTTTATAGAAGAGAAATGGTTAACTTATCAAGAACTATTAGAAAATGTACATGGAGAATATACAATGAAAGTGAGAGAACAACTGACAAAGGAAGGATATAGTTTTCAATGGTTTGCCTATTTACAATTGTTAGAAAGATATAAAATGGACAAGAAAATGTATGGGTTTGAAATAAGTAAATCTGATTTTGAAATAGGACTGTGTACAAATGATGAAAATATAATTGCGAAAATGTATAAACTCTTATTGAAAATGGATATGGAGGAAGAACAAGTAAAAGAGTGTATGGTAAAGTGGGCAAAAAATTTTGGTTATAATATACAAATGGATCAATGGGAAAATATGTGGAAAAAAGGTTTGAAATTTACACTATGCTATAATCTTAAAGAAAATTTTTATAAAATGATGTACCGTTGGTACATGACTCCAGAAAAGTTGTCAAAAATGTATAGTAATGTTTCTAATGTTTGTTGGAAATGTAAACAACAAGAAGGATCATTTTATCACATGTGGTGGTTATGTAAAAAGGCAAAATCATTTTGGGCACAGATAGGTAGGAAGATGCAAAAAATTCTAAAGATAAATATTCAGTCAAAACCAGAATTTTTTTTATTGGGTTTTATGGATAAACAAATAGAAAAGAAATATGGAAGAATAATATTATATATGATTACGGCAGCAAGATTATTATATGCACAAAAGTGGAAAATGGAATCAACACCAACAATGGAAGAATGGCTATTGAAATTAATGGACTTAGTAGAAATGGATAAATTGACATGTTTACTTAGAGAAAAATCGACAGATACATTTCTTAAGGAATGGAAGCCTCTCTTAGACTTTTTGTTGAAAGATCAAAATAAAATGATGATACTGGGATTTGACGATTAATTAAGACAGCTTATGGAGAAAAGGGATTCTGTATGTATATATTAAGGGACAGGTTTGATGTATATTATATATTTATAGCTGATCTGTGACAAATCGGAAGTCAACTATTTTATTTTCATTTTTTTTTTTTTCAATAATTTTTATTCAGATTTTCATAAAACATACAAGACGAAATCATAAAACATTCAAAGACAAAAAACAAAATCAAAAATAGTTAAACAAAAAAAAGAAAAAGAAAAAAAAAACAAAAATAAAAAATAAAGAGTAAAATATTGACTTCCCATTTGTCAAAGATCAAATCAGTTATAAGTCTATAATATATAACAATCCTGTCTCTTAAGTCATATTATAAAATCACTTTCCTCCAGTAGTTATCTTACTTAATCATCAAATCTCATAAACATTACTTTATTCTTTCCACAAAAAGTCAAAGAGAGGTTTCAATTCTTTAAGAAATATATCTATCAATTTTTTTTCCAGATAAGCATATCGATTAATCCATCTCATTACTAATTATGATAATCTTATTGTCATAACCATAGTCAAAATAAACATTTCAATTAATCCATCACATCAGAATCTGTTAGGTTCAGTAATTTCAGTAGCCATTGTTCTATTATCCCTATTAGTTCCATTTTCCATCTTCCATCTTCAGTAGTCTTGTTAAGTCCAGTAATTTCAGTATCCAATCTTCCATTATCAGTATTCCATAATAATCTTGCTGTCAAAACCATAGTCATATAGTAAGAGTCTGATGGGAATTACCTCTATCCCAAATATTTTCTTGCCATCCATTCTGAATAGGTTGCTGAAATACTGCTGTAAAATCATATCTCTGTTCTTTTTTTCAAAATACACTGGGTCATCTCTTGAAAGTTTTTCCATTGTCACATGGCTGCAGTTAATTCCATAGATTTTCTCTATATTGGGCTCCATCACATCAATCCAGTCCAGAAGATTATCCATGCCATTGATAACTTTATCTCTAGAATCTTCATTAATTTCTTCAGAGATAACATTGAGTTCCAAACAATAGATTTTATTTCTAAAGTCCATAGACTCCAAATCTTGTTCCTGTTCCACGTTTGTTCCAATCTCCGGGATCTCCTCTCTCACAGGGACCCCTGTTCCAGTCTCCAGGGTCTCCTCTCTCACAGGGACCCCTGTTCCAGTCTCCAGGGTCTCCTCTCTCACAAGGACCCCTATGTCTTTAATCTCCTGTGTCTCCAAACAATAGATTTTGTTTCTAAAGTCCATAGACTCCAAATCTTTTTCCTGTTCCACGTTTGTTCCAATCTCCGGGGTCTCCTCTCTCACAGGGACCCCTTCCAGGGTCACCTCTCTCACAGGGACCCCTATATCTTTAATCTCCTGCTTCATTTTACTCAATTCAATTTTCAGCTCCTTACAACCCTGTCGCAGGTTTTGTTTCGTTATCTCAATCTCATCCATTATTTTCTGAAACATAGTTATTTCCAGATTCTCAGCCACTTTCTTAATTGCCATTTTAAAAGAAAAATATAGGAAAACCACTTCTTATTTCAGCAACAATTGGGTTAATACTCCAAACTTGGTGACATCACAGTATAAACAGAGCAGACAGCCTTATCTCTCCATGCTTAAGTAAACAAAATGCAGTTCCCAGGATCGAAACAATTAATGGCGGTCGTCAGGAAACAGATTCGTCAAAATAAAATAGACCAAAAAGAGAGTAGTCTCAGACAATATAATATTCTTCAAAATAAAAATCTGGAATAGAAATCCCTCTTCTGTGTATATCTTTAGAATGCAAATCCAGGACAGCTTTTTGCAACAAAAACAGAGATAAGCTATTAATTAGTGAATAGCAGAGAGAAGTTATGGCTCCCCAGTGAGATGTCAAAAACCGATCAATCTGGCAAATCTCTTTTAAACAGCAACAATTTAAGTCAAGTAAAAGAAAAATATAGAAAGAAGGGTGCTTGCCTGTTAGTGCGTTCTCTCTTAGAAGATAAGATGAACGTTCGCTTTATCAGATAGAGCTTGTTGTTGAAAATCCGTCCCACCTTCGTCGGCTGGACCTCGTCCCATAAATTAATGAGATCTGGTCGTCCCAACAAAAATAGGCTTTGAGGTTAATCTCTTCGTTTCTCCCTACCCGGGAGAAGTTTAATCAGTCAAAAAAAAAAAAAATCTGACTGATATATCTGAATAAGCTTCTTTTGAGGCAGGAGCCCGTCTCAAAAGCAGGCACAGGCTAAGTCACCCTTCCCGGAAGTGTCTATTTTCATTTTTTGTTGTATTGTTATGTTTTTTTGACTTTGTTTTGTTTGTTTTTGGAAAAAATTGAATAAAAATTATAAAAAAAAAAAACATTCCATCTGCCAAGGAATCTCCCCTCACCCAACTCCAAATACAAGCCCCCATCATGGTTCATTACATCTGTATAAAAGCAAATCCCTCTGGCATCTCACAAAGTAGTAAACCGTAGATATGAGTGTGACAGTCACACCACCTGAGATCTTAGCAGGGCTGTTTACTTAAGTGTCAAGTGCAAGCAGGTTTGCCAAAAAATTCTTCTTGTAAGGATACACACACACACACACACAGAGAGAGAACTACTGCAGACTGTTCCACCCTTGCAGAAAAAACTATATTATTATTTTTGAAGCTGCTGTATACAGTCTTCTTAGGCCAGGGCTAATGTAATGTGTACGGTTGCTAGGGAGGTCAGGTGACCCCTCCTACTGTCTGCTGGTCTACAATAGGCTCCAAGTTACAGTTTCAATATCACCTGTACCTCTAGCTCACAACCTAGCTAAAGTCCCCCCCCCCATTCATGTGCCCTCCTGCCTTCTGGGGACTAGGAAGTTGGAGAAAGTCAAGAACGTTGTAACATGATGACTTCATATAACAGGAACATGGGAATCTGCCTTCTGCTGGATCAGATCATTGACCCATTTAGCTCAGTATTATATCATAGAATCATAGAAGTGTAGAGTTGGAAGGAGCCTATAAGGCCAAGTCCAGCTCCCTGCTCAATGTAGGAATCCGATTTAAAGCGTACCTGACCCATGGCTGTCCAGCTGCCTCTTGAATGCCTCTAATGTTGGAGAGCCTACCACCTCTCCAGGTCATTGATTCCATTGTCGTATAGCTCTAGCAGTTTTCTAGTACAATTATCAAATCATCAGCAAATGCTCTCAATTTATATTCTTCTTTTTTTATCTTTAATCCCGAAATTCTTTTATCTTGCCTTATATCTCTAAGCAGCACTTCTAAATAAAAGAGGAGATAAAGGACATCCCTATCTTGTACCCTTTTGTATTTCACATGAATCCGTTAAATCTCCGTTAACAATTATCTGAGCCTTCTGAGATGTATAAATCGATCTAATCCATTTTATAAAATTGTCTCCAAAATCCGGCAGATGGAATGTTAAGGTCACTTGGAGTTTTCAATTTGTAAAAGAGCAACTAAATAATGTTAATGATAATGATAATAATAATAATAATAATAATAGCATTCATCCCAGACTTCAGTTTTCTGTGAATTTGTTTTCACTGTTCCTCAAATATATACTTTCTTGTTATCTCTGGGCGTTCGTCTGTGAAATCCACACTTAAAGCATTTGAACATCTGTCCCGATACCTACACCTATAGTTGTTAGCACAGTAAGAGCACAATCCTATAGGTATTTACACTGGGCTGAGGGGAGTTAGGATATGGTGGTTCTCCATCTGAGCCATCTAGGTCCCAGCTCAGTTGGGCTACACCAACATAGGTCCCTCATCTCAGCTCAGCCACAACTCAGCAGGCAAAAACTTTCCCTTTCTGACTCAGCCGGGGATCAGCCAGCTCAGCTGAGACAGGTGTAAATTAAGCAGGTTTAAATATTTTTAAAAATGCATTCTGGGGGTGTGGCATGTCATATCCTACATCTATTGAGCTCAGTCATGTATGTAAGCTCCAGTCTTGGCATAAAGTAAGCCAGGAAAAAGGGTGATCTAAGTAAAAACACACAATAACTCTGTTTTTTGCTGCTTTTATTTCCTCTCCACTGGGCTCTGCCAGCTGAGCCGGCATTCTGCCCTCCTAAGGGCGCCTGAATAGAGTTACAATCTGGTGTACTTTAATTTGGCATAACTTCAGCCTGCTTAAGTTGCCTGCCGTCCTCAGTGTAGGATTGCTCTGTAAGTCTATGGCAACTTTAATTGTAGTATAGTTTTTAGCATGTTTTGAGCTGCCCTGGGCACTGAAAAAAAATAGAAACATATATCTTATTCAGTGAGAATAAATTGTGCAGATCAGGAGTTTTTATTACTTTGCATAATTCTGCTACCATGAATAAGCTTTCCATGTATGCAAACAAGGACTGGAATAATACAGAAACTTCCCAAAACAATACACAAACTGAAATGCAGATATCCTTCAAAATTTGCACTTCTCTGGAAACTGTGATGCAATTCTCCAGTGTCAAAATGTGTATGTTAGAAGTGGGCATAAAAACGTATTAGTGAAAATAACTTGTAAAAATGCATTATATTAGGAAAATTTGTTTGCACAAAAGTATATATTTGGAAAATCTCATGCAGTAAAACACTTGTATGAGAAGAAATGTGCACTAAAATCCTATTAATTTTTTCATGAGGTCTTTAAAAGAAAAACCTGATGTGGAAAAGTGGCAAATGAAACTTAAGATCGGAAAAATGGGGAACTAAGAGAAACTAAAATTGACAGATTCATTTATCCCTATCACAAGCAGATAATGAATCTGGGAATACCAAGTGCCGTAGGCTTAGAGAAAGGCAATGGTAAACCACCTCTGAATACCTCTTACTATGAAAACCCTATGAATATATCCAAAAAAGATTCATACGGTCACCATAAGTTGTAAGGCATACAACAAATTATTTATTTATTCATTACATTTATACCCTGCCTTTCTTTCCATGATAGAAACCCAAGGCAGCTTATATATGGTTCCCAGGCGGTCTCCCATCCAGGCACTGACCAGACCTGGCCCTTCTTAGCTTCAGCAGGGAGCTGGCCTTATGTGCCTTCAGATCATAGCCTGGAACCATTTCTTCTTCTTCTTCTTCTTCTTCTCCTCCTTCTCCTCCTCCTTCTCCTCCTCCTTCTCCTCCTCCTTCTCCTTCTCCTTCTCCTCCTCCTCCTCCTCCTCCTCCTTCTCCTCCTTCTCCTCCTTCCCCTTCTCCTCCTCCTCCTCCTCCTCCTCCTACCCTGGTCTTCTTTGGAGGAAGGTATGGGTGTACATTTAGTAAAGAAATAATAATCATGATTCATTTATTTCATTTATGTATCAATTCCCATGAAGCATCACAAGGTGACTTACAATATAATAACTTATATTAAATAGTTACATATATAAAATCAGTTAAAATAATTGCATATATAAAAACAACTTTTAAAAACCCAATACAATTCAAATCCAAGTGACAGATACCAACTGGCATAAAGATTTTAGAAAGTTGTTGAAAGAGGAACACACTTGGCAGGCACTGAAAGGACACTGTCCTGAGAAGGACAGAGGAGGCACATATCTGATATACAGTGGGAAGGAGTTTCAAAGGTTAGTGCCGCCACACTACAAGCCTCATGAACATACAGTGATCACTTGGGGGTGAGGCAAATTTTAGGCCTGTTAGTCCCAAGGTGCACTGTGATTTGTACACCAACACTGACATCTTGAACCTTGCCAGGTAGCTAATTGGCAGTCAGTTGTTATCTTTCTCATTTTTTTTGTCCCTAGCACCTGGTGTTCAGAGGTATACTGCCACCAAATATGGAGTCTCTATTTAGCTGCCATTGCTAACAGCAATTGACAAACCTACATGCACTTGTCTGATACTACTAACTGTATGTATGGGTGGCATTCTATGGTAGTCCTACTCAAAGTAGACCCCTTGAAGTTAATAGGCATGACTAAGGGCGCAATCCTCCTGGTGTTTACGCCAGGCAAAGATAAATCAGAATGCAGCATTTGTCCAGGGGAGGATGTCAATGCAGCTGGGCTGTGCCAGCAGGAATCTGTCACTTGGGTGCAGCCATGGCACAACCCACTACCACCCAGGTGAAGTAGAGGTTTGGCCGGTGCAGCTGAATCCAGTGCAAGGCCTCAAAAGGGTGGTTTGAGCAGGGTGTCAGGGCAGAACCAAGGAGAGAAGGACTTAAGCTACATCCTGGCCCTATTCAGCTCTGTCCTGTGACCTCTGGTGCTGGCAGATGCTACACTTCGAAAAAGGGTGGTGGAAGGAAACATACATTTTGTTTCCTTTTGCTAAGCCCTCTGCTCTCTCTCTCTCTCTGTCACACACACACACACACAGACACACACACATTTTTGGGTTAAAAAGCTCATACCATTTCAATTTTATTGTAAGCCTCCCTGAGTGCCCTATTATAGGGTAAAAGGGCGGGATAGAAATATTTTAAATAAAAAAATAAATAAAATACCACGAGCTGCAAGTTAAACTCCCTGCTCCTACAGCATGATCTCTCTCTTGCTCTCTCGCTCTCTGGCTAGCCCCCTGCTCTCACAGGATTTGAGAACCCTAGTTTTAGGGTGCTATTTGCATTGAACAGAAGCAGGCCGTTGGATCTGCCCAAAACAAAGATGCCATTTCATTCCCTGCAAACTTGCTTCAGGAGGATTGTGTTTTAAAAACATGGATATATGCTCAAATGTTCCTTGGTGAAACGGTTGGCAGAGGTACTGAACTACGGAATTGCTGTGTGATATATGAGCTTCATGAGCCTAGTGTACTTTCAGAGGGGGCATAGGCTTGTTGTTTCGTCAGTTAGCAATGGCCAAACATCTCATCATTTTGGAATTTCCGCTACACACACTCACACACCCACACCCAACATTTCTCAGTCATCATATCAGTTCAGGGAAAGGCCTGAGGAACAAGAAGTCTCCTTTGTCATTCTGATAACGAGGCAGAGTAAATTGATGAGGTCACAGACAGCTGGTTACATCCAAACAAAGCTGTTAACCATTTTTGGCAGCAGGTCCTTATTAAATAGCATTTATCTTGGGTGAAACATAGGCCAAGGAAACGAAATGATATGGCTGATAAATTAGACTATTCCTCGAGACGTAATCCAGAGGTTCACATTCTCAGGCACAATAGTTTTGCACTGAGCAATGCCACATCAGCAGTTGTGGGATACCCAAACTGATTTTAATCTCCCCCCCCCCAAAAAAAGTTTAAGAGCAGGGTTGGCCAAGGAGCAACTGATAAGGAAACTGTTGTGACTGTGGTTGGGAAGCTGCCTTATATGGGATGCAAATTGTAATACAGTAAGATACAACATACGAAATAAAAGAAACTATAAAATACAGTTAAAAATCATACAGCATTGCAGTTGCTGCAACAGGCAGAAAAATTAGGTGGTCCATCAAGACCATCAGCAATTTTCAAGTGGTCCATGGGGCAAAAAAAGTATGGGAACCTGTGTGCTATGTGTGCACAGAGAGATATGCAACCGCAAAGACTGCATATTTTCTATCTGCAGTAACTGACAATAGGACTTTTTTTTTTAAAGGAGTATGCTGCATAGTTCCAGGGAGATTCAGAATGTTAAGGTTCTTCATTCCTTTATTTTATTCAGGTTGTATAAATGTTATTTATTTTAGCATGTGGGTTTGTTTTTTCAAAAAAAGGGACCAGTTTTTTAAAAGGGAAATTTGATTTGCCAGAGAGATTCAGAATTTTAAGTCTGCTTCGGTAGTATGCACTTTTATTTGGATGTGTGTCAATTGTATTTATATTTACTTATGTTGCTTTTGTATGGATATGAAATTCCTTTCGTTAAACACTTTCTTTAAATACTTTCTTTGTGATGGTTAGATAAGTAGATGCAAATATACAAATCTGAGGTCACTTCTAAACAACCTGTCTATTGAGAATTCTGATTTGTTTGCACAAAGTTTGTGGATGTAATACCCAATTATTGAGCATTCATTCTGATTTTTTTAAAAAAAAAATAGCAGGGAGGCTGTACAAAGTAATGTCAAGAGACTGTTACCCCACACTTTTTAGTGCATTTCCCCATTACTTTCCTTATTGCAAAGAGTCTAATCATTTCTTCTTTTTTTGTTGCACAAGAGTGCCACATGCACTTTAATTGTGCAACCTGAATTTGTCAGTATGCAGCTGAATCCAAACCACAAGATAATGACTGTCTGGAAGTGGCCTGAATCTGGATGCTCACTGTCATGTTAATTCAGTTGTGCAGCCACATCAGCTCTGCACGCACATTGTCCTTATTATATCAAATCAATTAATTCTCCACCTCCTGCCCAACTTACTTTTCAGAAACCTCTTGCACAAAATAGCTAGGTTCAGAGGGATTTGTTGTTTTGTTGAGGTGGCAGAGTATTGGCAATGCTTGGACTAATTTTGGAGTGCTGCACATTAAAGCCTATGAACTACAGGCCACAACTAAGGACATCCAGTCAATCCCTCTGACATGTATTGCAAGTCACATTAAAAATCTCTTTTTGCTTTCTTCATAATTATTTGGATATTTCCCTGAGCAGGAACCACCAAATATATCTTCAAATGTTAGTTCTGGCAGATATTGGCAGCAACTGCACCCATACCCTTTGTTCTTCTCCCACTCTACATCAGCATACACACACTAGACACCCTACTTAATTGGGCTAACATTACAATAGATCTGTCTTATCCTGAATCCCACCACTTTTTCCATCTTGAGATCAGATAGAGGGTTGAATGTGGGATCTTATGCATGCAAAACATACACTTTACCAATGAATTGTAAGATCATGCTCATAAACAAGGTGTACTGGCAACAAACCATCCCTGTTTGTCACCCGTCAGAGACAAACTGTTGTTGATAGGCCCTATCTGCTATGAAAGTAGTCTAATCATTTAGAAATGTCCCTAATCTAATGTCTGTCAGTCAGCAAGGCCAGGCTCCAGGACATTGGGTTCTAGGACATGAAGGAGCTGGCCCAAGTGGGCCAGAAGCAAATGTATGGTTTATTATTTATTCATTTAGAAATATATTTGTATACACCTATTTCATTAAAAACATCAAAGCGGTTTATAAGTTAACAACAACAATAACAACCATACAATAAAAACATTTAAAAATTCAATAAAAAAAACAAAGATCAACTATTGCAAAAATACATCTTTTTAATTGCCTGCATAAAACGAGTTCAAAACTAGTCATGGGCAAATACCATAGCAGCAGACAAGCACCAGAAGCACCAGAGGTAGTTGTGTGTTTAAAATCAAGTAGTCACAATCCAAGGCAGCAGCAGAAGATCAGAAGACTAGAAGCAGTTTTGTAGTCAAAGTCAGACAGAGTTCAAGGTCTAAGGAGGCGATTAGGGAACAGAAAAAAATCATAAGCAGAAAGGAAATGAACAGGAAAGAAGTAAGAAAGTTGGATGGGATGGATGACTGGGGCAGCTTCAGAAGAAATTGATGACTGTAGATTGCCCACCTGTACTCTACACTATTCATAATTGGTGGATGGGCATCACAATCCCTCTCCATTCATCTTGCTCAAAATTTGGCCACACTGGCTTGAATCAGAAGGTTGATTTACTTTTCAACAAACCCAATAATTTGATTGTGAATAAGAGTTTCATTATTCACATGAAAAAGCCAATTTGGCAGCATTCCTCCATTGGAAGCTCCAGGTGAGAAAGAAATTAGCAAAGAACTGGCTCCCTCCCCCCTTTTTTTGGTCAATGTGTAAATGTATCCTTTATAAAAGGCCAGTTTAATATCTTGTTACTCTCCTGCAGTTTTCCAGAATTCAATACTCCATCACTAAGACAGGCCCGTTAAATACCGACACAGGTGACAACATATAGCCTGCCTTCAGCAAGGAGAGTGTTGCCAGGAAAATGAAGCTCACCTAAGTAGCAGCAGGTTTCTTTTTCTCTTTGACTGGCTGTAGTGGAGAAAAATCCCTGGACAACCTTGTGATGATCTCTGCGCTATTCACCAGTTCAGGACACAAGAAAAAGCTTTCCTGCAATATTACAGTAGACACAGATTATGAGACTTTATAACATTCTAGGTCTCCTAACTTGACCTCCAAAGACTTCCTGTGCCACCATGACAGCTGCTAATACAAAATACTGTTGGCACTAGTCCAACTCAACCACAAAGAGCCTTAGGGGAAATGTCATTTTTCAGTGACAGAGCACGTGGTTTGCTTGCAGGTTGTCCCTGATTCAGTTACCCAAGCTTTAAATGGGTAAGAAGCCCAGCTCGCTGTTGTGGAACTGGGTGTGGAATGCGAGCCGCCTAGTGGGCCACTTTTGGTAAGCAGAATTGGTGCTGTGGGATGAACCAAACACCGGGCTAAGGCACCCAATGTTAATGCTCATCACAGTTTTATCCGGTAAAGCGAATGATTAAAGGTCTTGCGGCTGAAATGATCTCAACCAGTCCCCAGTGGCTCCAAGTCTCTTCTTCCGGTATTACTGACGTGCAGAGGGCAAATGTGATGAAAAGGGACTTTGTGGCTATCTGCTTATGGTTCCTCTTGCCATCATCTCTGCATAGCTTTTGAACTGGGGAGCCTTCTTTACACATGGAGGGTTGATGCAGAATTGATTGATTGATTGATTGACAAGGGACAAGACACTAAAACATCTTAAAACATCTCAAAAACAAAACATATTAAACACATCTTTTTTAAAAAAAGGTTTGAAATTAATATACAGTTCAATATTATTATTAAATTCATGATCTTTTTTTTTTAAAAAAAATGGGAACAGACAAACAGTATATTTTAGTGGACAATCCAAATCCAAGATCTCAGAGTTCCAAGAGGGATTGATTGTTAAATCACTATGGGAATTACAGCTCTGAGAGGTGAATAAAAACTCTCAGCACCCTTAACAACCTACAGTATCCAAGATTCTTTGGAGGGAAGCCATAACTGTTTAAAGTGATATGACACACCTTTAAATGTATGATACAGATGCCCCCCCACACACCTACCTCATCCTGGTTAATGGGGAGGTGGACACAACCCAAAAGTGCTTACTCAACTTAGCATTTGTCCCCAAAACATGCACATTCTATTTTAAAATATGGTCTGCATAGCTAATTGATCATTTAATCACTCTTATTCTTAACACCACTAAGGGCTCACCCACACAACAATTTGGTGTGTGTGTGGTGCTACTTACATCCCCTTGTAATTTGCATGAGTCACATAACGTTGAAGGCAATTAGAAGGTATCACACAGTTTTTCCCTTTAAATCTGTATTAACCCAATCCAATTATAATGTGAAAAGGAAAGGAAAACCCGTCTTAGCTGCACTGCGCTCCTCCTTGTAGGCGCTTTGCTTTGATGTTTTTTTTAGTGGGCAGGCTCTTTTTTAATGCCCCATCACCTGCTACCTCTCTCTTTGCTGCCCACAAAAGCTGCCTCAGCTGCTGCCTACTTTGCCTTTTCACTCAGTCCTCCCCTTCTGCCTTTCATTCAGGCTGGGACAATGTAGAAAGGGAGGAAGGGTCTAGTCAGTTTCATTTTTTTTTGTCAATTTCATACCAAGGCATTCTATGGCTTCAGCCTTGAACCAGATGGAGTAAACATATGAAATTAGAAGGCAGGACCACAAGGAAACAGCGACACTGATCTTTCACAGAGGAACGCCTACTAGTGTGAATGGAAAACAGCAGATTTGAAGCTTCCAAGTGTGGACCTTGCAAATCTAACACAATGGTAAAATCAGTGTCTTTAGTACGAAGGTATGCTCCCGTGTGGATAAGCCCTAATAACAGATAAGTTGAATAGTACTGTCATTGACCAGGGAAAAAAAGAGCAACCAAGAGGGTAAGAAGGAATCTGCACTTGCACAGGAGTTCATCAATCTAATATTGGCACAAGTTAGTTTTGTATATCTCAGGCAATCCATAAATCAACATGAAGGTCCCCACTGTTTTTTTCACTGCACTCCCATCACTTTCTCTTTTGACAGAAGCGTTGGTGGTATTGGACTTGGTTCTCTCTCAGCGTTTTTGATAGCTTTGATGGTATCCATGCCAGGGGGATTTCCTTCTAATTCTTTCCTGACACCCCCAGGCCCCTGTAAACACCCCTATGAAAATGTGGATTTGGTTTTGAAGCATATCATATAGATTTGTGTGATGGTTAAAAAAAATGCAAGAGCTTGTTTTCCAACATTTTCAGCATTTATTTAAGCATCAAACTAAGTGATTCAGTTGGAACAAATTCCAAGGCTACTGTGAAGGGAAAGGGTTCAAAGTGAAAATGAGAAAAATGAAGGCTTTTTTATTTTATCAGTTTGTAGGACAAATTTGTAAATAGGGGGAAAGAAAAGGAAGCTTTTGCTACAAAACAGATAATAAAAGCAACCCTTGTTTTGTCTCCACCCGAGTGCACGAAATCCCAAAACAATAATCTTTGAGAAATCATACAAGACAGAGGATGAGCTTGTGGAATGGATGAAGCAAAACTTGACTCCCCCTACCTCCTCCCTGCCCCAATCGCACAAAGAGAAACAAGGAACTCATAGCAACAGAATAAATTATTATATGCACTGATAAGCTTGAAACCTGGGAGGTTTTGGTCTCCAATCATGCTAAGGAGGATATAAACAAATGAAAATTATATAGCATGGTTTGTGAGTTGCAAGAAAGATACCATTTGTTTGAATTATTCATCTCTCTTTTGGATGTTGTATGAAATGCCCTTAGCTATGTTGTGCTTCCTAACTAGGAACAAACATTTCTGGCCTATGTCAGTTTTTCACATGGTTCATTCAAAAATCCATTCATTCCTGTTTCAGCATCCATCTGGAAATAAATAAATAAAAATCCTTCCAAAAATCCATATTTAAGTATATATTTTATCTCAATGTATGCATCCCTAAACATATTTTTAATCTTAAAACACACATTTGTTTTACACATATTGGTATGTTTTAATCCAAGAACTGTATTGCAGAGAAATCTGACATCTGAAATGAGAATTGCATTCCAATCCATGTATTAGTCCAGGAGGTGAAAATTAGGCTGGCTCACTTAAAATTGTGGACTAAAGAAAATTCTCCACCATCCCTGAGAGGGGAGTTCTAGCAGCAGTGGTGATTTGGGGTCATTCCAACTCCATCCCTGCCGTCGTCCCCCCAAAAAACCCACACTATATTTCATCATCTGTAAATAGGTGAGGGAAATGTGCATGTGTTACATTTTGTCTATAATCAGGCATGAATCATAAGCAGTTGTGCTTATACCTTTAAGATGTGCTCCCGATATATTATAGGAAGAGGGCATCCACATAGATCTTGTAATGATAAGAATCAGCAGGAAGAAAGAAACAAGTAAGATATGATTTGTGCTAATCTTCTAAGCCCAAGTAATGAAACTTCAAGGCTTGACCCCACAGGTCTCCTGCTATTGAGTTCCTGGGGAGTTCCCAAGTAATCAACAGTAAAGCAAGCATCATTTTCAATTCAATATCTTACCGTCCCAGCCTTGACCAGCACAACACACAGGAAGGGGCTTTCTGGTGACCTAGAGACAAAACTAGCAATCAGGAGGTTGCAACAATAAAATTACACCCAACACTCCTTACCCTGTGGCAGATACAATGGTTAGAGCTTCTTACTAGAATTTCACTTCTCCGAGTAGCAGCTGTTTGTTTCTTGATGTTAGCACACACAGAGAGACACACAAATAAAAAGCTGTAATAACAGAGGAAGAGGCTATGTTGAAAAGTGCATCTGATCTCCAGTGATTTGTGGAATTAAGATGTCTTTAAGAAAGGTGGCAGTGGGGAGTGTCTTGCTGCTTTTGAATCTTCAATAAGAAAAAAAAAGAATAATTTGAGTAATTTTGCCTCCAAAAATTGTCCCCCGAAGTGTTTCCAGATAAGAGAAAAAGGTGCCATTTACATGTTAATGGACTGATTTGTCTTGGCTGGAAAATGCAGAAAATCTTGAACTGGTTTGACTGCGTGTGTATCTATTTGTGTGTGTGTGTGTGTGTGTGTGTTTATGGGGGGTGGGGAGAAAGACAGATTGACACATTAGTCCAGCAATAAACCCTTAAAGCTCTTCACAATAAATACAAGAATACAAAATTGCAAAATTAATAAAAAATAATAAAAGAAGAGCCCTGGAGATCAGGCAAGGGTCCATCTAGTCTAGCCCTCTGTTTTCATAGTGGCCAACCAGATCCTTATGGGGAAGTCCACAAGCAGGACCTGAACTTAACAACACTTTCCCCTCCTGTGGTTTCCAGCAACTATAATACAGAATAGTTCTTCTGAAAGTGTAGAACACAGCCATAAGGTTAGAAGCCGTTGATAGCCTTCCCTCATAGGAATAGGAAGTTGCCTTGCACTGAGTCAGCTTGCTGGTCAATGTGGGTCAGTATTGTCTACAGTAGTATACAGTAGGGCCCCACTCATATGGCGGGTTACGTTCCAGACCCCAGCTGTAAAGCGAAAACCGCTGTAGAGTGGGACCCATTGAATAGAATGGCGCACGATGCCTGAAAACCGCCATAAAAGCAGAACAAGTGCCATATGAGTGGGGTTTTGGTCTAATTGTGTCTAATTGAGACCGCTGAAGTGCTGTAAAGCGAAGCGCTGTAAGGCGGGGCCCCACTGTAGTGGCAAATTCAGAAGTGCAGAGCTCCCAGTCACCCCCCAATACAGTCAGTCCGAGCTTCAATAAGCCCACAATCATGCCCCGCATGCCTCTCCAATTCCTGTGAATGATGTGCGTGCTGTGTGCGCATGCCTGCCATCAGCCAAGATGGTGGCGGGAGGTTCCCTAAGGGACTGATGCCCTGCCTCCATCTTGGTTGATGGCAGGCATGCGCACAGTGAGCACATGCCTGCTTTCAACCAAGATGGTGGCAGAGGTTTCCCTAAGGGGCTGACCCCCTGCTGCCACCTTGGTTGATGGCAAGTATGTGCGTGCCGCACACACATCATTCACAGGGACAGGAGAGGTAGGTAGGATGCGCAGGTGGGCTAATTAGCCCTGAGCTGCCTGTATGGGGGGTTGGGCTATGGCACCTTGGGCCTGGGGCAGGCTGGTGCCAGCCCTGGACTGGTTATAGGTAAGAAGACAGACAGGTGGGAGCGTGGCTGAAGGAAGTCTCATGCAGCACCCTACTTGCACTAATGGACAAGTCTCCACTGGCCTGGGAGAGTCCCAAGGGCTTGATAGAGAGGGTTGGAGAACCACATTCAGCCCTCATGCCAGAATTTTGAAGCTACCAGTCTTGTTGACAACATGAGACTGCAGCCAGAAATGTTAAGCTGTAGGGACCCAAGTATACACCACTAGTGAGTGGTTAATCAGTGCTGAACAGCCAGAACATAAATATACATAGCCCAATCTGTGCAAAGTTATTCTATGGCACTTGATTTTTGTAAGATGTATTTGTATAACATTTAAAAATAAGGGCCTTGCGCTAGCAATCCTAACTATTTAATAAAGGAAGGGAAGATGGGTAATAATAATAATATAATAATAATAAATTTAATTTCTTCGTCACCTATCTGGCCAATGGCCACTCTAGGCGACTTACAAAATTGTTAAAATACAATTGATAAAATACAGTAATACAATATAAAAACAACACATCTGCAGCAACAATATTAAAACTGGGCAGGAGGCATTTCAGTTATAACAATTAACCCTCCCCAGATACCCCGAAGGCCTGCTGAAAGAGCCAGGTCTTTAAGGCTTTCCGAAACACATTTAAAGAAGAGGCGTGCCGGAGATCTTGTGGGAGGGAGTTCCAAAGAGTGGGGGCCGCCACTGAGAATGCCCTCTCTCTTGTACCCGCCAATCTGGCTGTTTTTGTTGGCGGGATTGAGAGAAGGCCCTGTGTGGCCGATCTTGTCGGGTGGCATAATTGGTGGCGTTGAAGGCGCTCCGTGAGATAAACTGGGCCGGAACCGTGTAGGGATTTAAAGGTCAATACCAACACCTTGAATTGGGCTCGGAAAACAACTGGTAGCCAGTGTAGGTCGAACAACACTGGTGTGATGTGATCTCGGCGGCGACTATTCGTAAGTAGTCGAGCCGCCGCATTTTGTATCAGTTGTAATTTCCAGACAGTTTTCAAGGGTATCCCCACGTAGAGCGCATTACAGTAGTCCAAACGAGAGGTGACCAGGGCGTGTACCACTAGTGGGAGCTGGTGAACAGGAAGGTAGGGTTGCAGCCTTCGTATGAGGTGTAGTTGGTACCAGGCTGCCCGGCTCACTGCCGAAATCTGAGCCTCCATGGACAGCCTGGAATCAAGCACAACCCCAAGGCTGCGGACCTGGTCCTTTAGGGGTAGACTCACCCCGTTGAACTTCAGGTCAATGTCGCCCAACCTTCTCTTGTCCCCCACAAGTAGTACCTCGGTCTTATCAGGGTTCAACTTCAGCTTGTTCCTTCCCATCCATCCACTCACGGATTCCAGGCACTTGGACAAGGTCTCCACAGCCAACTCTGGTGAAGATTTAAACGAGAGATAGAGCTGAGTGTCATCCGCATGTTGATGACACTGCAGCCCAAATCTCCTGATGATTGCCCCCAGCGGCTTCATATAGATGTTAAATAGCATGGGAGAGAGGATAGAGCCCTGTGGCATACCACAATTGAGAGGCCAAGGGTCTGATACCTCCTCCCCCAATGCTACCTGTTGGTACCTATCGGAGAGAAAGGAATGGAACCACTGTAATACAGTGCCTCCAATTCCCAATCCCTCCAGGCGAAGCAGAAGGATACTGTGGTCGACAGTATCAAAAGCCGCTGAGAGATCGAGGAGGACAAGAAAGGTGGATTCTCCCCTATCTAATGCCCTCCTCAAATCATCTACCAGAGCGACCAAGGCTGTTTCAGTTCCGTGACCAGTCCTGAAACCCGATTGGTATGGATCCAAATAATCCGTTTCATCCAAGTGTGGTGACAACTGGTTGGCCACCACTCGCTCAATGACCTTGCCCAGAAATGGCAGATTCGAAATTGGGCGGAAGTTATCGAATACTTGGGGATCCAAGGAGGGCTTCTTTAAGATGGGCTTTACAATTGCCTCCTTGAAGGCTGATGGCATCACACCCTCTTTCAAGGATGCGTTTACCACTGCTTTGATCCCCTCGCCCAATTTCTCTCTGCAGCTCACAAGGAGCCATGAAGGGCAAGGATCAGTAAGACAAGTGGTTGGCTTCACAAATGAAAGCACCTTGTCCACTTCCTCAGAAGGGAGAAGCTGAAACCGATCCCAATTTACCGGCATGCAACTGGCCAACTCTGGTTCATCCACTGTGTCCACGGCGCACGGGATCAAGCTCTGTAAGTGTTCGATTTTATCGGCGAAGTGTTTTGCTAATAAGTCACAGGAGGCCTTTGACTGTTCCAAGGGTTCCTGAGCAACTGGACCGACCAGACTTCGGACCACCTGGAACAGCCTCCTCGGACAGCACTCCACAGACGCAATAGAGGCAGCAAAGAAAGCCTTCTTTCCTACCTTTATTGCCACTTGGTAGGCAGCTACTGCTGCTCTAACCTGTGTCCGGACATCTTCGGAGCGGGATTTCCGCCACCGGCGCTCTAGTCGTCTCACCTCCTGTCTCAGACTACGCAACCGTGGTGTATACCATGGTGCTAGCTGAGTTCTATTCAGGGGGAGAGGACGTTTCGGAGCCACCCGGTCTAATGCCCTGGTGATCCCCACGTTCCACTCCTTCACCAGGGTTTCGACCGGGCGATCTTCAGCAGGTTCCAATTCCCCAAGCGAAGTCAGGAATCCATCCGGATCCATCAGGTGTCTGGGGCGGACCATTTTAATAGGTCCTTCACCCCTGCGGAGGGGGCATGGCAACGAGAAGTCCATATTTACCAGGTAGTGGTCTGACTATGACACAGGAGTGGCAAGAATCACTCCCAACTTCAGACCACTTCTCTCCTCTCCCAGGACAAATACTAGGTCGAGAGCATGACCGGCTAGATGGGTGGGCCCAGTATTACTTAGGTACAGTTCCCAGGAAGCCATGGTTTCCAGGAAATCCTGAGGGGCTCCTATGAGAGCGGCCTCGGCATGCACGTTAAAGTCACCCAGAACCAACAGCTCTGGGAACAATGCCCATACAGCCGAGACCGCCTCCAGCACCTCGGCCAGGGAATCTGCCGTGCAGCGGGGTGGGCGGTATACCAGCAAGATCCCTAAACTGCCCTTCGGGCCCAACCTCCAGTACATACAATCAACAAATTGAGTCCTATGGAGGGGAGGTCTGGCAAAAACCAAGGACTCTCGATAGATGACTGCCACACCCCCTCCCCGCCTTCCCACCCTTGGCTGCTGTGCGTAACGGAAACCTGGTGGACACATGGCCTCAAGAATTGGAGCAGAGGCTTCGTCCAGCCAAGTTTCTGTAATACATGCCAGATCTGCGTGCCCATCCAAGATCATATCATGGATGAGCGAGGTTTTCTGAGCCACAGACCTGGTATTACATAACAGCAGTCGAAGGTCGGTAGGAACCTTGCGTCCCCCAGTTTTCGTCTGGTTCTGAGCAGACCCGGAACATGGGATGGATATAATGCATCTGTCCCGTGTTCCCCTATTCCGGCGTGGTCTGCTAGCAGCACCCTTCCTGCGCCTGCCACCCAAACTTCCTATAACTTGTCCCCCCACCTCCCTCTCTGGCTTGCACATGCCTCTATCTTTATCTGCTTATCAGCAGGCCACCCACCCTAATAAAATTCGTCCGGAGACCCGCCTCCGTACCCTATAGCAGCAGTATTTACCAATTTAAAGCAAATTAATTAAACCAATTAATTAATTAATTAAACCAATTAAATTACATCAAATTAAGTTAATTAATCAATTAAACCAATCAATTTACATCAAATTAAGTTAATTAACTAAATCAATACAACAGGGTAACAATACAACAGGGTAACAGAAGCTGAAAATTCAGGGAATGGGAAAATTGATATTTCTGAGGGAGACATGAACTCCAAGACTATAACTTTGGACTGATGAAAGGAAAAGATTCCTATAGCAGACTCAACATCAATTTTAAAAAAATTAATAGCACTGTCTTAAGATCTCTGGGTCCCATTCTGCCCCCACCCACCCAGCAAAGATTGGGTTGTGCCAAAATTGGGGGGAGCTGGGATTAAAAGGAGAAAAAAGCATTGTTCCCCTTTCTCCCCCATTTTCTCCACAGCTGCTTCCAGTTCTCAGAAGCTACCACGATCCCTAGAATAATGTTGGAAACTGTTGTATATGATGGTATTGCATTATTGCCAGAGGGAGGGCACACAGAATGTGGACCTTTAGCCACCAAGGTGCAGGTAAGAAACTCTGTTAGTTTCCAGTCCACCACTCAGGAACAGCTCAAAATATTTTGCTACTTGAAGCAAGGGACAAATGGTGCCTCCCCAACTCTACATAGAGAAACCAACTGGAGTGTTAGTTGAATCTTAAGTTTTATTGTTTTGACTTTATATTTTATTATTATTATTATTATTATTATTATTATATTGCACTCTTCCTCCCAGTAGAAGCAAACACAAAGACATCTAAACACTAAAACATCTTAAAAACAGACTTTAAAATATATTAAAACAAAAGATGACAAATATGGTAACTGTCTAATATTTAACGGGAGGGAATTCCAAAGGGTAGGTGCTACAACACTAAAGGTCCATTTCCTAAGTTGTGCGTAATGGATCTCCTGATGAGATGGTATGTGCAGGAAGCCCTCACCTGCAGAGCGCAGTGATCGACTGGGTATATAAGGGGTAAGACAATACTTTTTTGGGATCCTGGTCCCAAGGCTTTGTACACCAAAACTAGAACCTTGGAATTGGTCTGGTAGATAATGGGTAGCCAGTGCAATTCTTTCAGCAGCCCCAGGAATCAGTCGAGCTGCCACATTTTGCACTAGCTGCAGCTTCCAGATCAACCTCAGGAGCAGCCCCACATAGAGCACATTACAGTAATCCAGCCTAGAGGTTACCGGTGCATGGACAAGAGTGGTCAGGCTATCCCACTCCTGAAGTGGCTGCAGCTGTCTTACCATCCGAAGCTGGTAAAAGGCACTTCTAGTCATTGAGGTCACCTTGGCCTCTAGTGACAAAGATGGATCCAGGAGCACCCTCAGACTATGAACCTGCTTTTTCAGAGGGAGTATCAAAGCAGGCAACTGACCAATTACCTGAACTCGGGAACCACCAACACACATAAACTGACCTGTATTTAGGGGCAGTGAGGGCAGCAAAAAAACACAATATTTTGCTGCCACTATCAAATCATCAATCTGCCGCCCAGTGGAGCTCTTCAGAATTATCTGGGGGCTATTATACTCTGGCCCCAGGGACATGGTAGAACCATCTGAGGCCCGCTGTAATGAATTTGCTAGGCACTTCCAGGATAAAATCTTTAGCATCCGCCAGGACTTAGACTCCAGTGTTATAGCAGGTGAATCAAGCGAGGTATCCAGAGCACAGCCTTGTCCTGATTTCTTCAATGAGTTTCAGTTGGTGCAGCTTGAGGACGTTGACAAGGCGCTTGGACAGGTTCGTGCAACCACTTCTGTGCTGGATCCTTGCCCTTCTTGGCTAATAAAAGCTAGCAGGGATGGAATAGCCGGCTGGGCCAGGGAAGTGATTAATGCCTCTCTGCAAGAGGGGGTGGTCCCTGGCTGTCTGAAAGAGGCAGTAGTGAGACCACTCCTGAAGAGGCCCTCCCTGGACCCATAAAATCTTAATAACTAGCAAATGTTCCATTCCTTGGCAAGGTCCTGGAACAAGTAGTTGGAGGCCAGCTCCAGACACTCTTGGATGAGACTGATAATCTGGATCCATTTCAGTTGGGTTTCAGGCCTGGTTTTGGCATGGAAACAGCCTTGGTTGCCCTGTATGATGACCTTTGTCGGGAGAGAGACAGGGGGAGTGTGACTCTGTTGATTCTCCTTGATCTCTCAGCGGCTTTCGATACGATTGACCATGGTATCCTTCTGGGGAGATTAGCTGAGTTGGGAGTGGGAGGTACTGCATTGTGATGGTTCCACTCCTACTTGGTCACCTCCAGAAGGTGGTGCTTGGAGAACATTACTCGGCACCCTGGATTCTCCAGTATGGGGTTCTGCAGGGGTCAGTTCTGTCCCCCATGCTGTTCAACATCTACATGAAAACATTGGGTGCGGTCATCCAGAGCTTTGGAGTGCGTTGCCATCAGTATGCTGATGACACGCAGCTCTATTTCTCCTTTTCATCTTCTTCAGGTGAGGCTGTCAATGTTCTGTACCAGTGCCTGGCTGCGACAATGGACTGGATGAGGACTAATAAACTGAGGCTCAATCCTGACAAGACTGAGATGCTGCTAGTGGGTGGTTCTTCTGACCAGATGGTGGATGTTCAACCTGTCCTGGATGGGGTCACACTCCCCCTGAAGGAGCAGGTTCGTAGCTTGGGGGTTCTCCTAGAACCATTTCGTGTCACTTGAGGCTCAGGTAGCCTCGGTGGCACGGAGTGCCTTCTACCAACTTCGGTTGGTGGTCCAACTACATCCCTATCTGGGCAGGGATAACCTGGCTTCAGTTGTCCATTCTCTGGTAACCTCCAAATTAGATTACTGCAATGCACTCTACGTGGGGCTGCCTTTGAAGACAGTTCGGAAACTGCAGCTTGTGCAACATGCAGCGGCCAGATTGGTAACAGGGACCAGACGGTCCGAACATATAAAACCGATTCTGGCCTGCTTGCATTGGCTGCCTGTATGTTTCCGAGCTCAATTCAAGGTGCTGGTTTTGACCTATAAAGCCTCACATGGCTTGGGACCGCAATACCTGATGGAACACCTCTCCCGATACGAACCCACCCATACACTACGTTCAAGATCAAAGGCCCTCCTCCAGGTGCCTACTCCAAGGGAAGCTTGGAGGGTAGCAACAAGGGAGAGGGCCTTCTTAGTGGTGGCCCCCAAACACTGTTATCTTTTCAGCATGAGGTCAAAACTTTCCTCTTCTCCCAGGCATTTTAGCATGTTTTTTTAATTGTTTTTATATTGTTTTAAATTTTAAAATAGTGTTATAAATTGTTTTTAAAATATGTGTTTTAAATTGTATATTTGTTTTAATGTTTTTGATTGCTGTAAACTGCACAGAGAGCTTCGGCTATGGGGCGGTATACAAGTGCAATAAATAAATAAATAAATTTATTCCATCCTGCAGCAAGTGGGGAGGCAAAACGGAGAAGAAAGGATTTTGGCTCGAATTGAAGGAGCATTAAAGTATGAAAACCGTAAGCCTAAGCGATCCATATTTTAATTCCATGCTCAAGTGATGAATGACTTGAGCATGGAAATAAAATATGGATTGCTTGTGTTTCCCATTTGATGAATGAATGTATATGTCTTCATGAAGTTATATAAGTAATTCATGATATTATGATGCAGCATGCTAACTATTAGTGGAAATTAACATTATCAATGGTTATAGATTTGAAGCATCTGTTGCAACACAGTGCTACGAGATGCTTGAAGCTTTGCAATTTCTTTCAAAATGCAAGTACCTTTCAGAAAAAAAACCTCCTGTTTATGAGCTGAATGTTGGCATTGTGTGCCAAATGAAATTCTTTGATTCCAGTATAGGTGACAATGGGTCTCATCCCATTGGTATATTTTCATAGTGTGATGTATTAGAAAAGCCAAAGCTTTCTTCTCAAATGTATATATTGTCACCTACTTTTTTTTCTTGTTTTCCTCTTCATCCCCAGGAGATCCCAAGTGTAGGAATAACGGCTAACAATCACAGCTTGGGAGGAATTTTTAGGCTGGAGGAGGAGGAGGAAAAATCGCTGTGCAAAGGAATGACACTTCTTTTTGGGGGGGTCTGCATATGTGATCAAAGCAGAGAAAATACGCTTGCAAAGTTCAAAATGGGTTGATCTCTGGTCTCTACTTAAAAATATCCAGGTACATAGAAGCATAGGGAGTTGCCTTAGTCACAACATTGGTCCATCTAGCTTAGTGTTCTTTACACTGACTGGCAGTGGTTCTCCAGAGTTTCAAGCAGGAGTCTTCTGCTGCCTTACCTGGAAATGTTGGGGATTGAACTCATTGATCTGGGGAATGACCACTAATAGAGCTACATATGATATGGGACAATGGCAACAGATGCCATGTCATCACCTGGGCTTGCATAGATATGCCAGAACTGACATTCATCAATGCAGTATGGCCAGGAACATATAGAAGTAGAAGTGCTTATTATAATAATAATAATAATAATTATTATTATTATTACTACTATAAAAAGGTACTATCCTCTTCTGCCAGGAAAAAAAAGTGCTTACTCACAACTAGGGATCGGTGAGGAATTTGATTCAGTTCACACTTCAAGCTGAATCTATCAAATTCACACTTTCTGAAATAATATGAGAACCGAAACACAGCCATCCTTCAAAATTTGCACGTATTCAAATTCTGCAGTGCAGTTCCCCAACCAAACAATGTTTACAAAAATGAATATGTTGAGGTAAAGTGTGCATAAAAATGAATATATGAGTGAAAAGAACATGCAAAAATGCATTATAGGATGAAAAATTACTTGCAAAAATGTGTACATAAGTTAAAACTGCCAACAAAATGTGTTCATTAGGAGAAATTCACAATGCTGGAGAATTGTCATGAGGATTTTTTTAAAAAATTGCAAATTTCTGCAGAAATGTGGAGAACTGAATTTAAGATTGGAAAAATGAGAAAGCGAGGGAACCTAAATTGACAGATCTTTCCATACCTATTCCTAAGTGAACTCACTTAATAAACTATAACACCATAATGATTACAGGAATAAAATGGGGCTTGTTCCTGCAGTCCTGATAGTTGAAACATTTACTTGGGAATAGGTCTGGGAAGATCTGTCAATTTTAGTTATCACAGTGTCTCATTTTTCCAATCTTAAATTCAGTTCTCCACATTTCTGCAGAAATTTGCATTTTTTTAAAAAAAAATGGCGTTCCCGCCTTGTGCGGGGGCGTGTTTGCCGCCACCCCATTGTTGGGAAGGCTCGGGAAGGTTCCCAAAAGTTTTAAATTGGTCAGGTGGGGTAATTTGACCAATTAGGTGAGGGATTGAGCAGCTATAAATAGTCTGCTCCTCCCTAAAAAATTGCCTTTTTTGCCTTGCGGCACCCACCCTCCCTCCCTTTTTAGTATGGGCTCTGCTAGTTGCCAAATGGGGCTGAGTAGGATTTTTTGGGGGAGATCCTGATTTCAGAATCTCTTTGGTTTTGCCTACTCCATACTGCTTGGTTGATTCAATTGGCTTGCCTTGGGGAGGTTGTGGTGATTCCAGTTTGGCTGGCATGGAATTTGGGCAGATGAGGTAATTGGGGTAAAAATTGAGGCGGCTGAGGCATTCTGGTAAAGGAAACTCTCTAGGGAACCATCAGGATGTAATGTCTGTTGTGGATCTGGGGAGAGTCCACGTGGGACCGGCTTGTGCATTATGGTGAACGCCTGTACGGCGGGGCCAGGATGCGGAGGTTGGAACCACATACCTGACTCCAATAGCAAGGAGGGATAAGTTTTCCCACATCCTTGACTGGGGAGTTACAGTCCGATGTGACTGACTTGCCTTCTGGTTTGGAGGGTCTATACCCTCACAGATAGGTTGAGCCTCACCTGCCCAAAGTATTTGATATACAATTAATTGGCTGATTTGAATCTGATTATGTGTTATATTTTAATAAATATAACATTACTCCATATATGTGTCACGAGTCTTCTTTGGTGTGGTGGCAAACAATCTACATGAAATTTCTTTAGTATTTGATTGCACATTTCTCCTGACATATTTTTGTATGAACATTTGAATAATATACACATTTTTGCAAGCAATTTCTCCTAATATCAGTGCATTTTTGTATGTTATTTTTCCTAATAATGCATTTGTATGCACACTTTCCCCAATATATGCATTTTTGTAAGTACTGTTAGGATGGAGAACTGCATCACAACATTTGGATAAGTGAATTTTGAAGGATGACTGTGTTTTGGTCCTCATATCATTTTGGAAACTGTGAATTTGATAGATGACACTTTAAATGTAAACTGAATCAAATTTCCCCCCCATCCCTACATGCAGATGTCCTGAACTAGGCTGGGGAAAACAAAATAGCAACAGATCACCAGTATAGGAAGGGGAATGTGATAGAGATGCTTAGAATAAGATGGGCAAGAGTACTGACAACATCAGCTAGCCCAGGAAGAATGATAGGGGAGCAGATGGAAGACTGCAGATGAGGGCTAGTCCATATGAAATCAAGGAGCTGATAAGAAAAGCACTCATCTTTATTTCAGATACTCAGATTGAAGTCAGGGGATTGGCATTATCTAGGACCATTTAGCACCCGTTATTAACGAGGACCATTTAGCACCCACCTTGTACCATAAATTGAAAAGGCTGTTTGTGGGTTGGCATCCTTATCATCAGCCACCTCCTGACTCCACCTTCACCTATTAAGAGAAAGCAAGGTATAAATAAAAATAGCTGCAGTTTGTTCCATCCAAGTTTGAGAGGGTTGCTTTACATATCAGTGGTCCCTCAGCCACCATGTTCAATTCCCCCATTCCCTGGAACAGCACTTCATCAGTTGCTCTGAGGGCATTGTGGGAAATTCAGAATGTCAGGCAGCATCTAGATCCAGCTGCCCACTGCAGGACAGAGAGGGCAGCGATAGTCTCAACTCTACTGGGGCACCAGAAGTTGCCTGAGGATGTTGGGGGTGGTGGTGATGCTGGCATCTGTCAGACAGTCTTAGCCATGCTGCAGATATATATCTGCACACCCACCTCTATCATTCTACAAAACCAAAGTACACAATAGACTTTTTTTTTTTTTAAAAAGGGGATGCTTAATCAGTACAGTGTGCATCTTTGACCTCTTATTTCAATTTTTAAAAACAATCTCAGTTATCAGCCACATTCTTTAGGAAGGATGTAAGAAACCGAGTTCAAGCAAGTGTCTTAATTAGTCCTGGGCAAAGGAAGTCTGCCCAGCGAACATCATTTTCCATCTGTACTTTTCCAGTAGCTGAATGCTATTTAGTGAGTAATGCACTAGCTTTTCAGTGCATTATATAACCAGGAAGCAAATAGAACCTGACTTTAAAGATGGGGCAGGAAAAGAGAGGAGGGTCAGTTCTGGTCCTTGGTATGGCATTTGTGCAATATGCGGATTTCATTTATAAGCCTTTTGTATGCAGAATTCAACATGCAATATGTTGTTGACTCTTCTGGCCCTCTTTTAGAAGCTGGCATCAGTAACATTCTGTCCTATCTCTGTTGAGAAAATATTGTTAAAAGCAGTGTTTTTTTAAAAAAATAAGTGACTTATAATTATTTTAATTGGCAGGACACTTTTTTTAAGAAATGGAACAAGATGACATTTGGACAAAGGAATCCATCAAAATTAAACCCCCAACTATCTCTTCATTCTGGAAACTTAGCATCCTTTGAGATTTGTTAGCATTATGATAAAGTTTTGTGAAGTAACAAGATCAAAATCCCTTAACCTATCAAAGATGCTCTGAAGCACATGCAAGGAAAAGTTGGAGGCTGACCTCTTCCTGAATAAGGCCAGGATAGTAATGCCCATTTAGGTACACAGGAAGCTAACTTATACCAGATCAGATTCTTTGTCCATCTATTCCAGTACTGTCTACTCTGACTGGCAGCAGCTCTCTATTGTCTCAGGCAGAGAAAGGCCTTTCTATCACCTGCTACCTGATCTTATTAGCTGGATTTGCCAGGGACTTAACCTTGGACCTTCTGCATGCAAAGCAGGTGGTCTACCACTCAGCTATGGTCCCTCCCTGATTTGGACATTCATTAAGACTTCTGCTCATATATGGTGAGTCTTCCTGACACATTTACAGCACACAAGTGATGCCCAACCAACTGCTAGGAGAAAGAAAGAAAGAAAGAAAGAAAGAAAGAAAGAAAGAAAGAAAGAAAGAAAGAAAGAAAGAAAGAAAGAAAGAAAGAAAGAAAGAAAGAAAGAAAGAAAGAAAGAAACCATAGATAAGCAATACCCAGAGAGAGGAGCCCTATCGAGGCATTTGTCTTCTGGGTAGACTAACAAGTGATAGGGAGAGTGGGGGATGAGCTTGCTAGCTCTGACTTTCTTCACTGTCCCTGACATCCTCCATGAGTTAGAGGGTGACTGACTGCAGTTTTGAGCGAGCTATAATCATGTTACTATCTAGCTGAACTTTACAAACTTGTTACTTACGTATAGAGCCCTAAACAACTTGGACCAAGTTATCTGAAATAACTTCTTCTTCATTGCCTGGTAAGGACGTTAGGATAAACAAATGGAACCAGGTTAGTCTTGCCATAGACTAATGATTATCAGCTTGTGATGACACTGAGGCTGTAAACACACCAGCTGACAGATCAAAGTGTTTCCATTAGCCACACCTGGAGGGGGAACAGGTCGATCTGCAGATCAGTTGTGAAATCTCTTTGAAGCTGCATTTTTTTTAAAAAAAAATGCACTCAAGCTGCTCCCACCAGGTTTTACAGTAAAAAAAGTGCCGCATGCCCCTTCATTTTCAGATGAGAGAGGTGGAGGCGCACTGGAACTGGGAGAAGAGTGAGTGTGTTTCTACCCAAAGACATCCCTTTTCATTGATGGCACCATTTTTACAAAATGCACTCCCCACTGAGGTACAAGAGGCCCCATCTGTATTGGCATTCCACCGGCTTTTGAAAATGTGCCTGTTTACACAGGCATTCCCTTGAATTCCATTGTAAGTACTGTGTGGTTTTAATGGGATTGTTTTATTGTGTATTTTAAATATGGATGTTTTAATGCTTGTGCAATTGGTTTTTATACTTGCAAATGGCTTCAGAGCCTATTTTGGCATGAAGTGATGAATAATGATAACATCTTTCCACACGATGCAGACCCCCCCCCCCCGGGAGCCTAGATAAACAGAGGAGACTCTCTCCTGCAGGCATTAACCCTCCATCTTGTTATGGGTGGCAGTGACAGGGAACGGAACTTGTCCACTCATCCCTTCACTCCCCCATCACTTGTTGGTTTTGCCCAAAGGACAAACTAGAGAGAAAAACATTTTAGTTTGGGGGGGGGGGAACATTTTAGTTTAGTAGATCCGGGATGTATGGGGGGGGAGAAAGAGAGATTTATAAAGTGTATGCATGGTGGAGAGAAAGAGAAACCTGTCTCATGCTAGTAATACTAGAATGCAGCATTGCCCAATGAACCTGAGGACACATCCACACCATACATTTAAAGCACTATGGGAACTGTAGTTTTTGAAGAATTCCAAGAGTTAAGCCCTATACCCCTTCCAGAGTTGGAATTTCCAGAGTGGTTTAACAATCAACTATCATTAGAAGCTAAAATGATGAAACTGAGGCTATCATACTTTGGACACTTAATGAGAAGACATGATTCACTAGAAAAGACAATCATGCTGGGGAAAACAGAAGGGAGTAGAAAAAGAGGAAGGCCAAACAAAAGATGGATTGATTCCATAAAGGAAGCCACAGACCTGAACTTACAAGATCTGAACAGGGTGATCTGAACATTATAACAGATGCTATTCAAGGTGCTGATTCATAGGGTTGCCATAAGATGGAGACACTGTGGGTTGGTAGTTCCAGAGTTCAGATAATTGGTTAGTTGTCTACTTTGGATGGGGTCGTACTCCCTCTGAAAGAGCAGGTCTCTGAAAGAGCGGGTCTAGGGGCACTCCTGGATCCATCTCTGTCACTATAGGCCCAGGTGGCATCAGTGGCTAGGAATGCCTTTTACCAGCTGCAGCTGATAAGACAGCTGCAGCCGTTTCTGGACTGGGGTAGACTGACCACTGTTGTCCATGCACTGGTAACCTCCAGGCTGGATTACTGTAATGTGATTTATGTGCTCTGCAGATGAGGACCTCCTGCAGATACCATCTTATCAGGAGGTCTATTCTGCACAACATAGGAAACTGACCTTTAGCGAAGTGGCACCTACCTTTTGGAATTCCCTTCCCTTAAATATCAGACAGGTGCCATCTGTTATCTTTTTGGTGCCCACTGAAGACCTTCCTCTTTCAACAAGCCTTTTAAGTAGAGACCTTATCCCAGTCTGCATCTGTGTTGGAATTGCATTTTAATATGTTTTTAAACCTTCTTTTTAAAGAGAAAATATAGATATTTTTAAAGCTTTTTAAAATGTTTTTGAAGATATTTTGTTTTACTATGTTTTTAATGGTTGCTTTGTTTTAATATATTTTAAAGTCTGTTTTCATGATGTGTTAAAGTGTTCATAGGGCTTTTGTTTGCCACCCTGGGCTCCTACTGGGAGAAAGGTTGGGATATAAATCTAATAAATAAACAAATAAACAAATAATACACTAAAACATCTTAAAAAGAGACTTTAAAATGTATTAAAACAAAACATATTTTAAAACATATTAAAACACATCTTTAAAAACATATTAAAACAAAACATCTCTGAAATCATCTTTTTTTTAAAAAAAGCATTAAAACATCTTAAAAAGCAATTCCAACATAGACACAGTCTGGAATAAGAGGAAGGTCTTCAGTAGGCACCAAAAAAATAACAGAGATGGTGCCTGTTTAATATTTAAGGGGAGGGAAATTCAAAGGACCGATGTGACAACACTAAAGGTCCACTTCCTATGTCATGCAGAGTGGACATCCTGATAAGATGGTATCTGCAGGAGGGCGTCACCTGCAGAGAGTAGTGATCGACTGGGTATATAAGGGGTAAGAAATCAGGTATTTGGTTATTTTGAAAATTCTGTTTATTATCCTTACTGCAGTTTAGCTCAGAAGCACATGTTACCAAATTCTTCCAAGCTACACAGCAAGTGGATTGGACTGTGAAAGACCAACCCAAATTGTGTTTGCATTTTGACAAATGTGTAGGGCAGTACAATATCTCAGAGAAGAGGTCAGGTCTGCTGCTCCCCTGGTGCACTCACTATAGCTGCCCAATTTCCCTGCTTTTTAAAGTTTGATAGAAATATCTGTGGGCTACAGGTAACTTCCTTAAACCACAAGGTTTTTTGTCTATTAGTGAATTTTATTAGGATTAGAGGGGTAGAGCAGGTAGGGTGGATAGGGACAATAACAACATTATATATTTATAATATTTAACATCTTATAGTTAATATAATTTATTTTGTTTGTTCAAAGTCCTGCGTGTCAGCTTGGTCACATACGCTACCATAACATAATCTAATTCCACACCATACAGATACTTATACCAATCCTGCTATCAGTGTACACCAGTGGTCACCTTTTGAGGATAGAGGTGGTGGGCTGAAGCTTGTGGTTCAAAGGGTATCTCTGACCCTGGCTGAGGCAGACATCCCATGGGGGAATTTCCTGATCCAAGCATGCGGTATCATGAGGTAGAACACCAGGGAGGCACACAGTTCCTGAGATTTGTCAAACTCCGATGCTTCTGTTAACCTTTACCAACTTCCATAACCTATTTCTGAAGATATTGTTTTACCACCTTCTCTAGGGTTTGCACTGAAGCAACACATGTATTTTAAGACTCATCAATGCGATTCATTTCCTCATTTTGTTCTCCCAGAATTTCTTAGCAGTAAGGTAGTGGCCCATGGGGAACTCAAGACTGGAACTTCTTCCCCAGACTGATGGCAACATTTTGTGTGTGTGTGTGTGTGTGTGTGTTTTGTCTTACACACAGGCTGAAGCTTTGCTTCCAGGATTCAAAACCCTAGCCTGACCTCAGAGAAATTTAAATGGCAAGGAGATGAGAAGCTGGTGCATTCAGCAAATAGATTACTGGATGCGCACAGCCTCCTTTTGAATCTTCCCTGTGAGCGGCCTTAGTTTTAGCATCTTTCATGTGCCTTAATAAGCTGCATAGCTCAGCTCAGCCTTGAAATATCACCACCTGAAGGTTCACAACTAACTCTCTGGGACAAAGAAAGACATTCTGCTCTCTTCACTCTGTGAGAACTCTGACTTTCCCTTACCGGTTGTACTGAAGTTCAGATTTACCACTGAACTCTACCATGACATTAAAAATAGGTTTGCATGACTGAAAAGAATATATCAATTGGAACACACACACGCACACACACACACACATATATGTCCCAATTGATGATCAAAAGGAGAACTTTTCATAGTTATGTGGGACTGCTCTGTGTGTGTGTGTGTGTGTTCATCTGCAAAGTTTATAACAAAGTCTTACAGCATTTGGGACTTTTTTTAGCTTAACAAAAGGAAATAAAGGGGGACATGATAGAGGTATATAATATCATGCATGGTGTGGAGAAACTGGATAGAAAGAAGATATAATAATACTAGAATCAAATGTTGCCATCCAATGAAGCTGAAGGTGGGAAATTCAGGACAAACAAATGGAAGTACTTCACACACCACATGGATATAGTAAAGACCACCAATATGGACCACTTTAAAAGGGGATTAGACAAATTTAAGGAAAATGAGGCTATCTATGGCTACTTGTCGTTATGGTTTATATATTACGGGTGTGCATCAACTCTTTGTGTGGACTGAATAATGAGGCATATTGGGGTGATTCATAGGTGTCCCCTATCCCTCCAAATTGAAATACAGTATCAGTAACCCACTCCCCTAGGGTTGGATCAGGGGAGTTCCCATCTTCTGACAGTTCAGACCAAACGTTCATGAGTTCCAACTTCCTGTTTCTAAGTATGGCAGGCGAATAGTTAAAAAAAAGCTAACGTGATGTATATGTAACTGCAATGGATTGGCAAAATATGGGACTACTAGTCTTTTTAGAGTTAAATATACTTTGTCATTCTCTGTTGCACTAATCAGGGAACAATCACTTATGAAACTCCCCCATCCCCCCCCAGATACCACTAATTGAGGGGGGACCCTACAGAAATCCTGGGGAAGTTCACCTTTTGAAAATGTAACATTAACCCCTTCTAAATAAATTTCTTATGTGGTACCTTCTTTGAAAAGAAAAAGCAATTTTAAACACAGACGAGAGAGCAGGTAAATGACAGATGGAACATCTCCCCAAAGACTGAGAGCCAGCTATGATATGTGGAAGATGACAACCATTTGGGGGGGGGAAGTGACCAATATTTGCGAGGCACAAAAACCAGGTTGATCTTGGTCAACTAATGTTTTCCTCCATTATCTGAGAGTTGACATCTTCTCAGTAATTACTGCAGATGATCCCACCTCTAGTGTAATTAAAAAAAAAAAGATTACTTAGAGAATGAAGTGAGCCAACCTCATCCTTGTTCTCCATTGAGGCCGAAGCCAATGAAAAAGTTGTCAAACAAAATAGATGTTTTGCATTAGAAAGCAAAAGGCTGCAGTGAAGGGGTGGGGTGATATAAGGAGGCCGGTAATTTGACGGGCAAACACAGCCTTGGAATTAATTCAATATGCTCAATATGGTCACTTCCATGTGAAGTAATATCAGACAGATGGAGATGATGGGGTCTGTATTTCCAATTACTTTGCATTAGCAAGCCAATACTTACAAAACAAACCTCAGATCACTGTTGGCTCCCTTCCCAGGGAGAGTGGGAGAGGATGAGAGAAATAGCAGTTAATGCTCCAACAAAGCTACGCACTTTGCAAGTCTTCAGAAGCAAGTCCCTTTTCGAAAGATCCCTCTGGCCAACACACAAACATACAACCAAAATATTGCCATCACCATTGTAACGCTGAAAGCTTATGAACAGGTTGGAATGTAATGAGGAGCAACTGGGGGAACAGTTTAACTTTGAAAAGAATGCTAACGAGGGGGAATTTGATGCATTCCTTGTTTTAGCTGCTCCCTGCAATTAATTAGACGTTTCACTTAAAGCACAAATGAAATGGATGAAAGAAATATTTAGCCAAAGAACAGAATTAATGAATGCTTTCTCTTAGATCCAGCAAGGTAAAAGATCACACTGGCCCCGAAAACATACATTTCCTAATGCACTTGAGTTCAGCATTTAAACTGCAAAGGTTATATTTAGCCAGTTGGAAATAACTGAAAAGTGGGCTCTAAACACAAGTAGAAATGGATTGGAGATGAGACAAGAGTTCTCAGGCTTGGAATCCTGCGATAAATCAGCTGCTTAGCTGTTTGGCTGAGGATTCAAGACTCATCTCTGAAAGGATTCTTTGACCCATTTCTAAAAGGACTCTTTTACCCCAATCCAAAGGATGGAAAGAAGAAAGCAAAGTTCCAGAGTATGGTTTGAAGGTACATGAAAAATATATATGTAAGAGCCCCTCCAGATGTCTGTTTCTATGGTGCATTCATGATGATTTGTGCCCACTATACACAATCCCACTTTCAATAAAGTTACAGAGCAGAAATACCACTTCATTTCCAATCAGTGCACATCCCTTACCTTCCCAAAAAAATTCTGTAACTTTTCATATCTCTAATGTTCTGGGATTTGTTTTGGTTTTGGTTTTTGACCTGCTGTAGTTGCACTATAGTGCAAGATTGCCCCTCCAGGTAGCAATAATCCAGTAACATTTGGGAAAATGCCACATCACTATTCACACCACATCTGTACCATACATTTCAAGCAGTATGATGCCACTTTAAACTGTCATGGCTTCCTCCAAAGTATCCTGGGAACTGTAGCTTGTTAAGGATGCTGAGAGTTGTCAGTAGATCCCATTTCCCCTTACGGAATTACAATTCTCAGAATTCTCTGGGAAGAGGTATTGAATTATACTGCTGTGAGGTTCATAGGGGTCTCTTTACAACTTTCAACACCCTTAACAAGCTACAATTTGCCTTGGGCTTCAAGGAGCACTGCCATGTCTAAGAAGCTTGTCAAGTCACCTGCCTTCCACTATAATCATATAGACCCTATTTATTTAGTACATTTGTAGCCAGCCTTTCTTCCATCAAAGTGGCATAAATGGATTCTAGGTGGTTTGTTACACAGACACTGACCAGGGGAAGGGCCATATATTAGTGGTGGAGCACACAGAAAATCCCAGGTTCAGTCCTGGGCATCTCCATGTAAGGCTGGGAACATCCCCTGTCTGAAACCCTGGAGAGCCATCACCAGTCTCTAGATGATACTGAGAAAATTGGACCAATGGTCTGACAGAGCATAAGGCAGCTTCCCATGTTCCTATGTGTGAAGCACAGATCTGGTTAGCTTCAGCAAGATGGTCACAGCATGTAGAGTATGCCTTGGGACCTTTCTCTGTGCTGTAGAGTTCAGAATTTCATAGGGAAACAAACTAAATGGTATGACTGATTTGCAATTGCCAAGCAAGTGTTCAGGAAGACAGATAACGGGCAGGTCCACACCATACATTTAAAGTACATCCAATGAAGATTTAAAGCAAATGACTTCCCACGAAGAATCATGGGAACTGTAGTTTGTTAAAGGAGCTGGGAAGTCATAGATCTGTGAGGGAAATACCACAGTCATGTAATTAAAATGTGCTTTGGGTGTGCTTCAAATGTATAGTGTGGATCTCCAATGTCTCAGGCTAATATCTGTTGTGAATTCCACTTTACTGTGAATTAATAACTTCTGAATACTGTTTGTATAACCAAAATGAAGTATTCATTGATTTGACATCAATTTACTTTTGAAGTTAGCTGTGGCCACAGTGACTATCATTTGGAATTCTAAGGAGGATGGGGTAGATTTCATAGAAATAAAAAAGAAGAAATCTTTTTTAAAAAAAAAAACTACTTCACTGAAATTTTGAATCTACTTGAAAATTACTTACATGTCTCTCATCAGCCTCTTACTCTATTCTGCTTCATACCACAGTTCTTATTTGAATTAATGTGTAGTTTCCAGGGAAATATTGGCTTTGTTTCAATAGCATTTAGACAAATATTGAGGAGGAAATTGTTGTGGCAAACAACACAATTGTGAGTAAAGTTCATGGCTTCAAAACAGAGTTAAGAACATTGAAATCATACATTTTAAATAAAACAAAATCTTATTATCACATCACTGCTTAGATTCATGAAACTGGCAACCCTTCACCTGCTTTCTTCCATCTCCAGTGTATTTCCGTGGAAATAAAAATAGATGCGTTTAACCTGTTCAAATAGGCATTGAAACATTTGGCTGCAGGAATACAAGTTTCAGGAAAGTTGTATCTTCTTCCTCTAAAGAAATGTGTGCTTACCAACCTCAGGGTGGACAGCTGTTTGACATTCATAGAGCTGGGATCTCTGCCAGTCAACAAACATGGGCTCTTGTATGACAGCCCCAATGACCATCTCCTTGGGAGCTTTCCTGCTCTTTCCTGTTGGATCACACTTATTTGGTCATGCTGCTGTTACAAAACTGCATTGGCCAGTAAAGTTCACAGATGACATCTAGGTATTTCATTTATGAGGCATACAACAATATGTGGTAAGTTCAATCTGTCTAGAATTTGGGATTCTGAGATGTACACATACACACATTGCAACCAGATTTGATCAATTACTCATTTAGGGAAGAGGTTTATTGCAGCTTAGTGGTAGAGTGCATGCTCTGTAAGCAAAAAGTCCCAGGTTCAGTTCCTAGCATCTCAACATTAGGCTAGGAAGCTCCCCTGTCTGAAACCGTGGCGCTCCAATGACAGTCAGATGGACCAATGATTTAACTTGATACAAGGTAACTCCAAATGTTAAGATTCTGTGGTTACTCTATTGATTCAATGTAGATATGTGTAAAAACAACATCTCTGAAGCAAGAAACACATAGGTTTTTTATAGTTTACACATGTATCACAGCAGACAACATTTTTGAAACATTTTTATGTGACAGAAAAGGAGAAATGCATCTTGTAAGACTATACTTGCCATCTGAAGGATCTGCATTTTTTAAAATCTATAGCTCAATTAATTGGGGACATGTTTTCACTGATTAAAAGTTGTTTTAATCTATTATTCCAACCAATTAATCAATTTAACATTGTAGCAGGGGACAGAGAGAGAGAGAGAGAGAGAGAGAGAGAGAGACCTACAAGGAAACAGAAGTTGAAGATGCTAAAAATTTATTGAAATACATGATCGCATTGCTCCTTAGGATGCTTCCTACTGAGCTGAGAGCAAGAGAACAATTTGTAGTGTTTGCAAGTCTCCTCAACTGTTGGGGAGTCCTCAGGCCCAAGAGCCAAATGAAACCCTCCAGGTCTCTCTACCTGGCCCTTGGCACTCTCTTGAAATCACACACCTCACTGACCCTGCTCCACCTCCTCCCCTGAGTGCTTTTTCTTGGCTGGAATACGCTGTGGAACTTGTCTAGATGGAGAGATGTGGTTGAAGAACCTCTGGATTTTTCATGGCTTGAATGTAGCATACTGTAACATGGCAACACCAGTTACTCCACACACTTTTTGCCTCTGGCTATGCCCACTACTAGTGTGGCCCATGAGGGAATGTGGCACTTAGGTTGAAAAAAATGTTCCCCACCCTGGCCTACTCCAAGTATCCCAATCCTTTGTTTTCTGTCATTTTTTCAAAGGTTTCTTCAGACCCTGGATCAAAAACCACTCCTCTGTCTCATTCCTGCAGAAGACAGCCTCAGCCTTGGTCCCAAGAACTGTGGCAACTGCTTTGGAAATGTCATACATATTTTTATGTGCAAAGTGTTCATGACATGTAACATTGTAATATCCCTAGAATATGAGGCAGTCCTCATGTATAACCCTGACTGCCAAATAGAGCTACTGAAGTCTAGAGCGCTAGACTTTGTAAGCCGCCCTGAGTTCCAGTTTGGAAAAAGGGCGGGGTAAAAATAAAGTTTCATTCATTCATTCATTCATTCATTCAAGGAATTGCTCTCGCTCTGTGTAGTGAGGGGATCCCCACATTTAGCTCTTGACTAAGCTCTTCCTTGCCTACTTCTCATAAATTTTCTTATTTTCTTTCAATAAATCCATCGTATCAGCCTGGTAGCTATTCCTATCAGGCTTTTAGGCTTGAGGGGGATCCTGGAGGTAAGGAGGCCAAATGTATAGGAATATAAGAAGCTACCTTATATTGAGCTAGGCCATTGGTCCACCTAGCTCAGTATTGTGTATACTGACTAGCAGCAATTCTCCAGGGTTTCAGGCCAGGGACATTTTCAGACCTGGACATGGCAGGGATTGAACCTGGGACCTTCCACAGGCAAAGCAGATGCTTTATTACTGAGGAGGTGATATGAGCCACAGTATAGTCCTTGCCAGCCTACATAAGACCTCTGATGGCCCTAGCTCTTTGCAGAAACTTTGCCTTCTAAAGCTCAGCCAAGAGGACCACTGGGAGCTGTCTAGGGTCCTGAACTGTCTACAGATAACAGCCATCAACATTTGCCTGGACGTGTCTTGACCTATCTCTTGTTTCTCCTTTCCCAGCGAGCCTCAAGCCTCAGCGAAACAGGATACCATATCATTATCTACCAAATTCCTGCCATGATGGCATGGCTGCAGCTAATCCTCAGTGTTTGTTTATGCTTAGCATCCAGCCATCAGAGGTATACTGCTTCCTGATATGGGGCACTGGCCCTTTCCTTAGTACTGCTCTAATCATCACAAAGAGACAAATCTTCCATAAATGTATCTTGTCCTTTTTTTAATAAAAAATAGCCACTTACGGTGGAGGCCATTATATCATGCTACTCCTTGAAATAACATTTCTAGATGGGTTCAGGCAATGGCTGGTAAAACTGTGATGAAATTTTCTGAGGGCTTTTAAAAAAAAATCAAAACAGGTAATGCTGCCATGTAGAATTGTGCCATAATCACTCCACAACTGCTCTTGAAAGTACATGTCTCACATTGCACATGGTATAAACCTTTCCCTGTAGGTATAACAAGCCTTTGACAGCTGTTAGTTGCAGGACAGCTGGAAAACATTTTTTCAAAGCAGGGAGAGATGCCATCGCACACTGCAGCAAGCGACACTGTCAGGCCGAGCTGTTATGATGACATTGACAGTGTCAGAAACCTTTTCCTAACCTAAAAAGCTTCTGGGAAGCTGAATGGACAGTAGAACAAAAGAGGGGCAACATAGGCCTAAAAGGCAGTGTGAGGGAGGGGCACTCATGGAGTCTGGAATCAGGCAGCAGAGGGCTTGAACTGAACTCCATTAGGTGAAGATACAAATATTTTTTATTTATGTATTTATTACATTTATACTCTGCCTTTCTTTTCATGATAGAAACCCAAGACGGCTTACATATGGTTCCCAGGCAGTCTCCCATCCAGGCACTGACCAGACCTGACCCTGCTTAGCTTCAGCAGGGTGCTGGCCTCATGTGCCTTCAGACCATAGCTTGGGACAAATGCACCACACTGACTGAAAGAGGGCAGTGCAGTTGGCACCAGCCAAAGCCACTGGCTACTTCTGAAATACATGGGGCAAGAAATGGGAAATGGACAATTAGGGCAAATGTGGCACTGCCCTATCTGTTCCAGCTTGCTCCCAGCCAGTCACCATGGTCCAGGGCATGGCTTCTTCCTCTGTGATCTCATTGTTACCCTTGTAGAACTCAGCAAGGAGGAAGATGGGGACAAAACCAGAGTTAGTTGCCCACCCAGAATTGGCTCTGGCTCTACCTGCTGTTGGGACTCCTTGGCCATCCACCCCACCAGTCCCAAAAGGCAGCACAAGCCACCCCTAGAGAAAGCAGCAAGCAGGGCTGGCCAAATACATTTTGTGGCCTGAGATGAAGGGCAAGATGGTCTCCTCTCCCCATTCAATGTACAGAAACTGACTGGACTAATGGTTGAATCTTACTTCAGTACTGGTGACAGGACAGTATCTTCTACCACCCCTGAGGCAGGAGGCCAGCTTGGGGTGGGAAGGGCCGGAGAGGTGTGGGATAACAAAGGGGAATGACTGTGGGGCTTCAGAGGAACAGTAAGGGGGTGCTGCCCCTTAGCATATGCCCCATGAGGTGGTTGCCTCATTGTGCCTAAAGATAGGACCAGCCCTGGTTGCAACTGCTTTTCAAAGAGGATTAAATGCATTCATTGAAGGATAAGTCTCTCAGTGATGGTTATGCCACCAGCAACTTCAGAGGCAATATGTCTCTCTGACTGCCAGTTCCTGGGAAGCAACAAGAGAGGGCTGATCCTGTCCTGTCTGTGAGTCTTGGGAAAGGGATGGCTCTTTGGTCCTATGAGAAAAAGTTGAAGGAACTCGGAATAGTTTAGTATGGAGAAGAAAAGGCTGAACACTCTTCAAAACCCTGAATGGCTTCTTTGCTCATGACAAGATCTAATGGGCTTATAGGGCAGGGATCCTCATACCAGGGGATGAATGTGGCCCTCCAGGCCCCTCTGTCTGGCCCTTAGAGCTCTCCTCAGACCTCCCCATCCTCTCCCCAGCCACACCCCTTACTTGTCCCTGTTTGGCACCCCAAATGCTTTTGGGCTGGCTAGAATGTGTCCTTTAACTCTGCTAATGCCTGTTGCTTGTCTGGATGGAAGTTAGAGAGTGGTGTGTGAATGTACGTAGAAACTAGTCTAGTGTATAAATGTGAAATTTATACTCATTGCCACACCCGTTGTTGCCTCTGGCTCCATCCTTCTCCGGCAGGTGACCTTGGAAGGTTGTCCAGGAGAGAATGTGGTGTTGGGGCTGAAAAAGGTTCTCAACCCCTCAGTTAACCTTTAATCTACCTATGAAGCCAAGGCAACCAGAACCTAAGCAGACATCAAGCATACAGTACAGGATTCTGTTCCTTTGTCTGTGGAGGGTGATTGACATGTGGAAGCCCGTTCCCGATGTGACTGTGAATGACTTTATTAAAACATGTTTGCAAGACACCTAGAAGGCCTAAATGTTGGGAAAGCAGGATGTAAATCAATTAAGAAAAATACACACCCATCAGGCTGAAGATTCTTCCAGTACCCAGTGTGGTATAGTGGTTAGTGTGTTGGGCTAAAATCTGGGAGACCAACGTTCAAATTCCTATTCAGCCATGAAGCTTACTAGGAGAGTTTGGGCCAGTCACTGTCGTTCAACCTAACCTACATCACAGGTTTGGTGTGAGGATAAAATGTGGAGGAGAGAGCCATATATGCCACCTTGAGATCCTTGGAGGAAAAAAGTGGTATGGAAATACAAAAATAAATAAATTAATAAGTATAAAACATTATAGGAGAATAGATTTGACAATGGAACCAATTACCTAAAAAAGGTATGGACTCTTTCTCACTGGAGGTCTTCAAGCAGAACATCTGTTGGGGATGCTTCAGCTCTGGATTTTCAACATCAAGAGGGTGTGTGTGTGTGTGTGTGTGTGTGTGTGTGTGTACAAGGCCAACCCCAACTCTCCAATTCAAAATCACCAATTTAATTCTCATCTCTGCATGAACTTGATAGACAGCCATAGGTAGTGGTGGCTGGTGTCCATTGGGACTGGTGGGACAGAAGGCAGGGAGACCAACAGTAGGTGGAGCCAGAGCCATTGACAGGCAGAACCAACTAATTCTAGTTTTGTCTCCCTCCTCCTCCCTGCTGAGTTCTACAAGGTCAACACAGACACTGAGGAGGATGAAGAAGACAAGCAGTGCCACCTCCTGGACTGGATGTAAGTAAGAAGGCAGGCAGGTGAGGGCAGGCTGAGGTCAGTGGGGCAGTGTCCTATTCACATTAATGGATCAACCTCCACTGTCTATAGGCAAGCCATTCTATCAGCCTCAGTCCACATGCTCCCCATCTACAGTGCACAGATTATGATACCGACCTACATCGTAGAGTTATTATAAGGATTATGGAATGTGAAGCACACTGTACACTCAAACATGCTCTATAAATGCTTGGTGCTATTATTGTTAACTTGGTAACAACTGTGTAAATCTATTTTAGAACATGCTACAATACATTATTTCTGGCTTGAAACCTGTAAATTTTGCCCCAAGGTGAATTATCTGCCTGACTTATTGTGGAGCCTATAATGGAAACACTGACAGACTAATACAGTGATGCCCGAGGCACTGGTACAGTTCTCCTAATATCTTTTTGCCACTTCAGTCTAACATATTCCAGTTGTTTTGAAGGAGAAATCATTATGCATTATGGCAATAATTTCCTTTTGCTCATTACAAGCCCATATAGGGCCCTGTGGTGATGAGTGTTTTTGAACCTTACTTAGGTCTACTACATGGGTAAACTATTGTAAAGCTTTGCTTGGTTTTTCTTTGTAAGAAATCAGACATGCAGTGCAATCCTATTCATCTCTTCTCAGAACTAAACCCTGCTGAATTCAGTGGGACTTACTTCAAGTTACATGTGTCTAGGATCACAGTCTGAATTGTATTTCAGCATTGTTTATTTTGTATGTGTTGTGTATCCAACACTACTCAAAGTAGACCCATTGAAATTAATGGCCATAACTAACTTAGGTTCATTAATTTAATCGGGTTTATTCTAGGGATGGGTGAGAAATTTGATTCAGTTTGCATTTTAAGCTTAATTCATCCGATCCACACTTGCTGAAACAGTATAAGAACTGAAACACATCCTTTGAAATTTGCACTTATTCAAATTTTGCAGTGCAATTCGCCAACCAAAAATGCTTATAAAAAAGCATAGGGGAAAGTATGCATAAAAATGAACATATGAGTGAAAATAACACAAAAAAGGCATCATATGACAAGACACTCCTTGCAAAAATGTGTACATTAGTCAAAATTAGCTATAGAAATTTATTTATTAGAAGAAATTCATACTAAAATGGTGAAAAATCACAAAAAAAACCCCACATGCCACTTGATGCAGAAATGTGGAAAACTGAATTTAAGACTGGAAAAAGAAGAAATTAGGAGAACCAAAATGGACAGATCTTCCCATCCTTAGTCTACTCTACAGGGTTGGATCCACCCTATATATGATTGGGGAGGGGGGGTAAGGGAAGTTCTGTCTATTTTAAAACTTGTCTGTAACTCTCCTAGAGCCTACCTTGTATGAGGGGACAAATGAATTAACTAATACAATAGAACACTAAGCCTCAGTTTTTAAGGAAGTGTCCCTTCATTTAAGGAAAGAATACAAATGGTGCAGTCTCTTGTAATGAGTAGTTAAAGATTAGGCTAGTTAAATATTTTGTTGTTACTATTACATTTATATGATCCCACATTTCCTCCAATGAGCTCAAGATGGCGTACATGGTTCTCATCATCTCAGTTTTATCCTCACAACAATTATGTGTTGTAGGCTAGGCTGGGAGAAGTGATTGGCCCAAGGTCACACAGTGAGTTTCATGGCTGAATTGGGATTTGAACCCTGACCTCCTAGGTCTTAGTACAACGCTCTAAATGTTACACCACACTGGCTCTTCCTATGCAAAATCCAGCCTCCTCCATCATTTTTTTCTTTAGCACACAACCTTCCAGCATTCAGAGTCCTGTTGCTCCTTTCCTTATTACCAACATCACACAGCTTCTCCTGTCCCTAGGACCTGTGTAAGATTTTTTCATCATTTCACTTCCAGCATTTACAGATGAAAGTCTTCCAACATTTTTCTGTTCTTCTAATACCTCTAAATAGCTTTAGGGTCAGCTCAAGACATAGTGTTGTCTGAGATGGACATGATGGTGGTCCCTCATCTCATCCCAATCTGGTTCACATACAGAAGCCTACTGAACTGGCAGCTGAATCTTACTTCAACACTGGCAACGAGAAATCATCGTCCACCATACCTGGGAGCAGCAGGCTAGCTTAGGGTGTGCAGGAAAAGTCATATGGAACACACAAATAACAACATAAGAACGTAAGAAGATCCTGCTAGATCAGGCCAGTGGCTCATCTAGTCCAGCATCCTGCTCTCATAGTGGCTAACCAGATGGCTATGGGAAACCTTAAGCCCTTAAGCAGGATCTGAGTTTACCATGGGAAGCCTGCAAGCAGTACCTAAGTGCAAGACTTGCCTCCCCTTCTGTGGTTTCCAGCAACTGGTATTCAGAAGCATGCTGCCTCAAACTATGGAGGAAGAGCACAACCAACATGACTAGTAGCCATTGGTAGCCTTCTTCTCCATGAATTTGTCTAATTCTCTTCTAAAGCCATCCAAGCTGGCGAGCATTGCTGCCTCCTATGGCAGCAAATTCTACACATTTTCATATTTCCCTCTGAAGGAGAGTGCAAAGCCAGGGTCAGATAGATAGGCCAGATAGACAGGCCTGGAAGGGCCATGTTTGGCCCTAAAGGTGTGAGGTTCCCCATCCCTGCTCTAAAATATAAATTATATTACTGCAACAAATGTGCATCAAAAGGGTTCAAACTAATATCTCCAAAAATATCTCCAAAACACAAAACTGTCAAATGTGGGGGTTCACAGAAGCATGCAGCTAATGAACAGATAAGGCCAGACCATAAATCTGCCAGGCAGAAGGAACCAGGGGGTCAGCCAGCATGTTTTACTGTTTGGGAAGTGCCAAAGTAGGAAGCAGAGAAATCCTTAAGGGAGTCCAAATGTCCAGAAACCAAGAGATCTGATCAGGCAGGGCAGGGTTCAAGGCATGGGTTTAACAGGAGAGCTGGAGTAATGTCTGTAGCAAGGCTTGACCTTGACTCTAGCAAGGCTTGACCTTGACTCTAGCAAGGAGTCTCCCTTTCCTTCCAGCCTTTTATACTCTGCAAGCTGGCCCAGGTGCTTCCAATCAGCCTGTGTTCTTGTGAGCGCTCCTGCTCCTTTATCCAGCTGATTGCCTTTGTTGCTGCAACACCTGTTGGTGTCTTCTCTCTGCTGGGGAAGGGGCAGCCTCCTGGTCACTTCCTGATTCTGGTAGGCAGGCTCCCTCAGGGGCTTGTCTGGTCTGGTGAAGGGTCCTGGACTATCTCCCTGCTTGTCCCCTCTCCTAGGTCTGTGGTCACCCATTCCTCTTCCTTCTCAGATGTGTCCTCTGAGGGGGGCATGACAAAAACAATGACAATGATTGACCAGGGTTACCCCATTTTATCCTCATCACAACCCTTCGTTTGCTCTATACATTTGTACCCTACTTTCATTCCAAGGAGTTCAAGGCAACATATATGGCTCTCCTACCTTCATTTTATCCTCACAACAGCCCCGAGAGTTAGGTTAGGCTGACAGATAGTGACTTTCCCATGGGTAAATGCCACGCTAAGCAAAGATATGAGCCAGGTCTCCTTATTGCCTGTACTTGTCCAATGTTGAATGTTGTGTCTTTGCCATTTATTTAGAATACTGTGTTGGGCTGGAGGAATACACTTGTATTTCCATTTTCAGCCCCTAAGGAGAGTGGTATTACACAGAGTGGTATTACACAGACACAAAATGATGGTCTACACATCTCCATCACAGCTGGGCTCTGTTAATACAAATGGCAAGATATGACTTAGAAGATAAATTATTATCCTGGCTGTACAACATAGTTTCCTCTTGTGGCTTCTCACCCCCCTTTTTACTTCTTAGCAGAGGTTGCAGTGCATCTTTCCCCCTTACAACCTCCTTGTTTTCTGTATCAGAAAGGCATTTTCTTTGCTGATTTGGTGGACTCTCAATCTTGATCCCTTCTATTTTCCTTCCTGTTTTTTGATATCCTTCACACTGTGATGCTCATGCTTTCTAGCAGAGCATGTATCGGTAGCTCTGCAAAAAGGGGAAAACTTCACAGTAAGGAATTGCAACATACTGACTGGGACAAGATCACTCCCATCACAGACTGCAAGGACAACTTCTTCCAGCCCAATGGGCGCATTAACATTAAACATTTCCCCAGTCTCAAGCAGGTGGCCCACATCTCAGCAGAACCATCTAGGAATTCTAGCCATCTGTTGGGGAATTGGTGTTACCACTCAGTGGTCAGTTAAATGATTATGAGAAGAAAATTAGAAGAGACTAATAAGAATAAATGGAATAATTCCATTCAACATTTTCATTTTATTTTGCCTGAACAGTAAATAAAATCAAAGGATTGTATCCAATGTAGTGCTAAGTTACAGTCACTTAGCAGTATTCTTGCTCTGCTGATGAATGTTTTGTGCCAGTGAAATGTTGAGAAGGCATCACTTTGCTGGTAACTTTGTTGTATAACAGATTGTGTTTCCATTAGCACAAGTGTGGCATTCGATTCCTTTATTGTGCAAAGTTAAAACTCATCCATCCACTAGTGCAACAGTCCTTGTGCTAGCAGACTGTGAATGTTGGATACATCCCATAATCGTCTATGAAAAGGAGGGGGGATTCATTGCCTAGACTCTGTTTAGCATTCAGATGAATGAAATCTATGACAGGCCTTCCAGATTTAGTGGAGGTGTGGTAGGGTGGACGTGTGTCCAACTTTACAGTAATCTCTTTCAAGGACATTCAACCCTCTATTTGAAGAGGTTAAATCAAGGGCTGTCTGGTACGTCCACATTAAAGATGGACTGTAGGAAGGGAGAGCGGGAGCCTTGAAATTGCCCAATCAAGAATTAGCACCTGGATAGCAGACTGAGCAGGCACAGAGATCACTTAATCACAGTCTTCTCTGCTCTGGTGAGATGCATTGCATTTCTATTTTAGTGAAATTTGGGCTGGCTGCAGACTGTAATTGGTGTTTCCTGTCCTGGCTGCCACATTTTAGGACACAGCCCTGTTAGGAGTGAGAAAACAGAATTCCAAAAGGTTTTTACTTGGGGAATAACTCAGACGTCCAGCTGGTGCAAAAATGCTATCTTACTGATTATTTTAGCCTTAAATTAACTGCTAGAGGAAGGCAGGACAGCTCTCGGAGCGAGGATGCGGTTATGCTTACTAAATCTTACAAAGCAGGGTGGGTGGAGGGGAAAGATATCACAGCTATTATTCAATAGGAAATGGCAGTTCAATTCTCACAACAGAGAAAAGATCTTTCAGAGGAGTGGATGTGCTAATTTGGATTTACCATTAAAAGTTTTGGATTTAGAGGATAGACGGCACAGACAGAATATTTGTCTAAGTGGGATTCCTAAATACCTTGAATCTGACAATATTAGGTGTTTCCTGACTGATTGATGGAAGTCTTTATTTCCAGACTGGCCTATTACACTTCAGGATACAGAGTGTGAACATTGGGCTCTTTACCCCATACCACCTACTCTATCAAAACCTCAGAATATGGTGAAATGTTTTTCACACTACTTTGCTAAGGAGAAATTCCTGAGCAGAGTATGTGATTTAAAAGAACTGAATCTTCAGGAACATACAATTCTGGTGCTTCAAAATTTGAGCAGAGACAACCTTTGGTGATGGAGTTATCTAAGACCGGCTACAGAGTGTTTACAAGATTTCATTGCCACTGGGGGTTTCCATTTAGACGTATGGTGATGATGGATGGAGTCCTGCTTTGGCCACTACCCATTAAGAAGCTGCACAAATATTGACAATGTTGGGGCTTTAAATTCTTTGGAGGGAAGGAGATTTGGACAAAGAAGAAGAGGAGAACTTCGCTACAATGAATCCTTGCTCTACTGTGTTACCCTGTCATCAGACTAAGAAATGTAATATGGGTAGATAAGGCATGGAACAACACCCAAATACTTTGAGAAATCTTCACTCCCAGACAAAGGAAGGACAATCTAAGTAAAAAATGTGGCTGTTCTCTCTTGTGTGATTGATGGATGGGATGATTTTGGGGTGGGTGGGGGAGGGGGGACACAGGGAGATTTCCTCCCTCTCCTGTCCCTTGCCCAATAGATTGGTGAAGCAGTAGAATAAAGTCCTGTTTGGAAATATATTTTTGGTTGATGTAGAGGGCTGCACCTTAATTTCATTTAATCTATGAATGTAAACTTGGAGATGTAGTGGCAGCGGGGAGGGAAGGGGCACTTCAGGCTAAAAAGGCACAACTTCCTCCCCTTTTTAGTTGTGTGTTGCTGGATTCAGCTTCTTTTTCTCGACAGGGATGTCCCTTATATTTATTCTTTCATTGGAGCCATTAGCTCTTTGTTTGAGGGGTAATCAGGATATTAGGGGGTATGACTGTGGAAGAAGGCCTCAGTTACTGAGCCTCTTTGTGGACAACATGGCATTTTTTAATATGACCCTAGGACATTTCTGCCAGGTTTGATCAAAAGGTTAATTACTTTAGGACACTAGCAGGATTTCAGATTAATTATAATAAATCAGAATCAATGTTTTGGGATGCTAACCTTCATGATGTAATCTTTGCAAGAAGGCTTACTGGCATTAAGATCTGTCACAAGAGCTTGTGCTATTTAGGGGTGCAGGTCCCACAAAATTTGAGTAGGCTATTTCAGTATAATTACCCCTTGGTAATTAAAGCTATAATTTTGGAAAAGAACATTCATGGAAGGCTCTTAACTTGTCTCAGAGCTTGGAAAAGTTACTTTTTTGAACTACAACTCCCATCAGCCCCAGCCAGCTTGGCCACTGGATTGGGCTGATGGGAGTTGTAGTTCAAAAAAGTAACTTTTCCAAGCTCTGACTTGTCTGTATTAGGTAGATTGGGTGCCTTAAAGATGATGTGCCTTCCAAAGATTTTATTTTTATTTCAAACATTATTTAATAAATATGTTTTATAGAAGAAAAGTCTAGACGTCCATTTAACCTCCTTTATATTAAATCTAATTTGAACAGCTGGGATTTCCCTAGGTTGCAACTGTACTTTGATGCTTTCCAAATTCATCAACTTTTTTCAATGATGATAAAAGTTATGGGCAAGGTGTGGGTTGCTATAGAAAACATTGAGAATTCTTCCATTCTGTTGATGGCATTCCCATTATAAAGATCTAAGAGTCCACAATGGAAACAATTGCATAATCCTTTCACTAGCTGCAGGTTCACAGTTTGGTATAGATGGTCCGATAAACTTCTTCCCTGTCCATCAGCATTTTTTCCATTGGTTTACCACCCCCAATTGTTCTCCCAGGACAGAGATGGGCTATACTCTGACTTGGGAGAGTGAGGGCTGGTTAGATTGAAGGATTCTTTTTTTCTCCAAGGGATGTCTATGTCAGAAGACCAACTTGCTGTGAGGCTTCAAGGGGAAGGGCTGGATCAGCTTAGAATTAGACAAATAGGCTTGTTTCTTAAACAATTACAGCTCAAGGTAACAGTCATTATCACTGTTTGAACATTTGGTGAATGAAGGAGGGGGAAGAAGGGGATTGACCTTTTCACCGTATCAAATATTGTTAATGAAATATTTTCTTTTGATGATTTAAAGGCAGTGTGGGAGGGGGACCTGGGGGAGCAACTTGACCCTGCACAATGGGTCAATGAATGGTCTGCCCAGAACTTCTCCTCAGTATCTGCTTATATAAGGAAGAATTCTTTAAAAGTAATCAATAGGTGGTTATATACCCTGGCACATCTAGCACATATAATGGGCTCAAGGTCACCACATTGTTGGCGTGGATGATCAGATAAAGGAACTTGCTAGCATATGTTTTGAGAATATGGGCAGGTGTTGGTATTTTGGGACAAAGTGCTGGGGGCAATTAGCTTCATAATTGGGAGAAGATGGGTACAAGACCCAAAATTATGTTTACTATCTGTGTTTTGTGATGAAAATGCTGTTATTTTATTCAAATCTTTAGGGGTTTTTTATTGGTAGCAGCTCAGGGATGGAAGGCTGTTTCATATTGAACAATGGGTGTGTGGTATAAAAAGGCTCTGTATATACTTTCAACAGAAAAGTTAATTCATGAACTTAAAATAATCGTGGAGGAGCAGTCCCTGAGGACTTTGCTGCTATTATGGATAGGCCTGTGATATCTCAAAGAAATATAAAAATACCTCCCAAAAATACACTTCTAGTTGGAAGATTCAATAAAATATATTTATGTTTGCACTTCTCCTAGTTATTGTATCACCTTACTGTGAACATAATATTCCCATGGAATTGGTTTTGTGTATTATGTTTATCAGACTGAAGTGTGTCTATATCTCATTGTAGTTTGTTTTTGTTGTAATTATTTTTAAAACTTAATAAAGTTTAATAAAGTATAATGAAATTTGCATCTATACCAATATATTAGCATGTGCAAATTATATGGAAATCAGTGTTCTCTTTTGTTCTCCTGTTGTTGATGCATAAGTGGCCACCCTAATGTCTGATGCCACTTCTGATCAAGCACTAAAGTCTAATCTGTATATATTGCAAACTTAAGGTAGAATCCTGAAATGGTTGTATCCATTTGGTTTACAGAAGAGGGGGATGCCATTTTTAATTATTCCCCATGTAATCATGCCCTATAAATAAAAAAAGGGGACAGAGTCAAAATGTAGCATAGCACGGCACAGAAATATTTCTTCAGGGCTAACCTCCCCTCTGCTCTGCTGATTTTCAAATTTGAGAGAGTGTTTGTTTGTTTCAGGGCTACAGAGATCTTTTGTCTGAGATAAGGATAGAGGAGAAATTCAATTCAATTTGCATTTAAAGCCAAATCTATCACATTCACACTTTTCAAAACAATATGATAACTGAAACATGGTCATCCTTCAAAATTTGCACTTATCTGAATTTCCTGATGTAGTTTTCCAACAAAAAGTTTACAAAATGCATATAGTAGGGGAAGGTGTTTATGAAACTGAATATATTAGTGAAGATAACATACAAACTATGATCTAATTGCTTGCAAAATGTGTACATTAATCAAGGCTGAATACAAAAACATGTTCCACACTAAAATGCTGAAGCATTTCCATGAGAATTTTTTTTTGAAAAACAACAATGCAAATGTTTCACAGAAATGTGGAGAACTGAATTTAAGATTGAAAAAATGAGAAACTGAGAGAACCAAAACTGATAGTTACATCCCTAGTTGGAAATGTTTGTTGCAATCAGATTTCACTTTGAATTTTGCCTGCAATCAATTTTGCTGAAACTTGGCAACTACTTTCAAGGCCATGTTTTCTAGACATGATGAAGAAATCTAGGCTTAAAAGATATCTAAGACAGACTTGGAATAAAAAGGGAACTAATGGTGTCATAGCAAGGACATTATTGTATATAGACAAATCTTAAAAATCAGTTTCTCTCTGTCTTGTCATTTTTCTTTTCAACCCAGTTCACTCCATTTCTAAAGCAATTTGTGATTTTTTTAAAAAAAGTCTGCATGAAAATTCATGCACATGTGTGCTTTTCACCTAATACCCACATACTGATATGCATATGCCCAATATTTACAATTTTGTACATTCTTTTTCATTTTTGTTCTCATGTTCCCCTAATATGTACCTTTCATAACAGGAGCCTTTGGCCCTCCAGATGTTGCTGAACTACAACTCTCATCAGCCCCAGCAAGCATGGCTAATGGCCAGAGATGATGAGAGTTGTAGTTCAGCAACATCTGGAAGGCCAAAGGTTCTTCACCCATTTTGCATGCTTTTCTTGGTTGGACAAATTCCTCATAGAATTTGGTGAAGTGTAGATTTGGAAGGATGGCTGCATTTCAGTTCCAGTGTTGATTCAGGAAGTATGAATTAGAGTAGGCTCACATTAAAATGCAAGAACACATTTCTTCCTCATCATTACACATAGTGTTTCTGTTCCTGACAACCTTGAAATGATTAGCTGTGAGAGTATGTGATAGGTGTTAGATGTGTTTAGATATGCCATGTTTATTGTACTGTATTGCTTTAAGGGTGATGTATTTGTCATTCTGGGGGAAGGGGGAGGAAGGGTGGAATATAAATGAAATAAATAAATAAATATTACATGTTATGGGGAAGTGACAAAAACTTGGTTTAAGCCTGCGAAATCTAGGACCTTCCCAGCAGCTTGTGCAGCTATTTTGTGAGACCAGCATAGCATAATTTCTTGCTATCAGATTTGCCTTTCAGCAAAGGGATAGCACTGTTTGAATTTCCAGATAGGATTTAAAGGTTCCATGAGCCAGTGGACTTAAGGAAAATCTCTCACTCCATAGACGTATCTGGGTTCACAGACAGAGCTACACCTTTAAAAGGGACAGTTTCTAATTTCCCACCCACTTCTGAAATGTCACAACACAAAGAGTTGAGGATGATTTGTATTCCTTCCATATGCCATCTTGTTCTGAATATAAATGGCCCCAGCACCAGGAGACTGGTATTTTTCCCAGCGTGAAAAGTCTTGCAGTATATCCAGCAAGAAAACACTTTAAGAGAAGTCATTTGCTGGAAAGTAGCATTTTTGGAGGCTACTTGAAACAACAGGATGCAAATATGGACAAATTACCAGGCAGGAGGCACAGGGTCATCTCTCAATATCACCCTCTCACTCCCTTCTCTCTGCATAAGGGTGTATGTACAGAAATAAAGAGTAATAATATCATCTTGTTTGAAAGTACATGGTTTTGTGGTAGAACACTCACCTTGGATGCAGAAGGCCCCAGCTTCAGTCACCGACATCTCCAGTTGAAATGCCAAAATGGTATCTTCTTGCAAAAGGGGAAGGCATCAGCAGGTTTTGGGGGGAACCCCTTGGTTTGCAAAAGTAAACTGTAATACTAATACTAATAATTTCATGCCACCACCAACAACAACAACAACAATAATAATAAAACTAAGAAGAGAGGGGGGAAAACCAAAACCAAAACTGTCTGATGAGGACTGAGGAATGTAAACAGCTATGGGATTGTCTGTCATGGGAAACAATTCATAAATTCAATAGACTGACTAAATTACTTATTTATTAGATTTACATCCTGCCCTTCCTCCCCAAAGAGCCCAGGGCAGCAAGCAAATCAATAACAGAATACAGTTAAAACTTCTAAAAAAAACATATTAAAAACTTCTTTTAAACAAACCCAGTCACTGCTATCACAGCTAATAATTCCAGAGTTTCCCAGAATAGCCACCAAATGCCTGGGTAAACAGGAATTTTTTTAGATCCATCCTAATAGTTAATAATGAGGGAGCCAGACTTACCTCGCTAGGGAGGGGATTCCACAAATGGGGAACCACCACCGAGAATAGCCTTTTACATATTGCTGTCAACCATCAGTGGTGGCACCACCAACAGGGCCATCCCTGTCAGTTGTAGGGCCTGAGATGGCTGATATTGGGGAAAGTTGTTTTTTTTAGGTACTTGTGTCCTAACTAACATGCCCAGTAGGCATGGAATGCTGACTGACTGTCGAGTAGTGGAAGGAGAGAAAACCTGAGGATGGGGAATGGAATACACTATCCTGGAGGACGCTATAGCTAGCTGGAATCCTGAAGAGCAGCACTTGCACATTGCAACACTTAGTTTCAGGTCCCCCTTGATTAATATGAAGGCAAATTGCATTACAGATTAAAATTGCAGCAAGTTCTAACAATCAACACTAAGACAATCTAAATTGTACCCCAAAAGCTTGTGTTTATTTATTTCTTTTTTAAAAAAGTTTTTGGCCTGGTGCCTAAAAGACAACAGGCAAAGTTCCCTCAGGACAGCATTCCACAAATGGGATGCCACCACTAGGAAGACCCTCTCTGTCTCACTGATAGCCATTATCTCACCTTAGCTGATAGGGGCCAGAGCTTCAAAAGTCAAAATCAGCACCAGCAGGTGTGATAGAATTTAATAAATATCATCATCAGGGTATTGCCTGGATTCTCTCTTTGATCTTAGTTTCAGGAAGGCAATTTTCAGTCAGTTTTCTGTTGTCCAAACTATTAATCTTTATCCTTTCAATCAAGCTTTCCTCTAGGATTCCCAAAGGCTAGAAGTCCTTCTTTTCTACATAAAATGCCCCTATAACTTAGATCTAGAGTCATAAAAAAGATCCCTGAGCTCTAGTAATGATGTAATGAAACATGACAAGGTATTTTCACTTTGTAAACAGCACAATATAGGAGACAGAAGAGATAAACACTTTTGTTTTGTGCCATGCCCTAGTTAAGTGCTAAAATAGATTTTTATTGATTGTGCTCAAACGTATCTTCATGGGAGTAGGATCACACTTTCTGTTGGATGTTTTACCCCTACCCCAAGCCATAGAACAGGGAATCATTCTTTGAAATGTCAGAATTAAGGTTTAAAAGGAGGTAAATACAATAATGTTTTAATAGAACATAGCAATAGTCATAGGCTCATCAAAGCGTCTACAACTACATTGCTCATTTAATTTCATGACACGTCAGCAACAACAAGTGGCTTATGGCAGTGAGGCATAGGATTGTAGCTTTGCAGCATTTCTATGTGATATGCTTAGTCCATTTTCAAACTCTTCCAGAGACACTTGTGAGATGATCAGGCGTTCCTCAATGAGAAGACCAGGAATGGCAGACAAACTTTCCTGAAAGACACCTAAGCTCCTAACAATGTTCCCCTTCAATGTGCCATTAGAAGTGACTGTTGGATGTTATCTAGATACATTGCCACCACACAAGGAAGACTCGTGACACAAGATTGGAATAATGTTATATTTATTAAATATAACATACTAAATCCAAAGCAAGACAGCCAGTCATTCAAATATAATTACTTCGGGCAGGTGAGGCTAATCCTAACTATGTGGGACTACTCTCCCACCTTCAAAAGGCATTAATTCTCATTATTGCATAACTCCAGAGTGAAGGACGTGTGTAAAATCCTCACTCCTTGCTCTTGGAGCCATGCGCGTGGTACCAACCTCCACACCATGGCCCCACCGTACAGGCGTTCACCATGATGCGCAAGCCGGTCCCATAGGGACACCACCCAGATCCCCACCAGAGATGAACCCTGATGGTTCCCCGGGAAGTGCTCCTTTTATGCTGCCTTAACCGCCTAAATATATAATCCCCCTATATACCTCACCTGCCCGAATTCTATGCCAGCCAAAGCAGACGCAACCCAACCCATCCTAAAGCCAATTGAATTAACCCAAGCAGCATGGAGTAGGCAAAACCAAAGGGAGACTGAAATCAGAATCCCCCCCAAAAAATTCCTACTCGGCCCCATTTTGGCGACCAGCAAAGCCCATACTGACAAGGGAGGGAGGGTGGGTGCCACGAGGCAAAAAAGGCAAGAGCGGGAAGAAGCAGTAGCCTTTTATATGCTGCTCCAACACCCTTCCTGATTGGGTGAATGATCTGACGTGGCTCGAAAATGTTTGTATCGCGAGCATTCACGAGCCCTCCCTTTAATAATGGCGGCGGCAAATCCGTCCCTAAAAGGAATGACATTGCCACCACACAAGGAAGACTCATGACACAAGATTGGAATAATGTTATATTTATTAAATATAACATACTAAATCCAAAGCAAGACAGCCAGTCATTCAAATATAATTACTTCGGGCAGGTGAGGCTAATCCTAACTATGTGGGACTACTCTCCCACCTTCAAAAGGCATTAATTCTCATTATTGCATAACTCCAGAGTGAAGGACATGTGTAAAATCCTCACTCCTTGCTCTTGGAGCCATGCGCGTGGTTCCAACCTCCACACCATGGCCCCGCCGTACAGGCGTTCACCATGATGCGCAAGCCGGTCCCATAAGGACACCACCCAGATCCCAACCAGAGATGAACCCTGATGGTTCCCCGGGAAGTGCTCCTTTTATGATGCCTTAACCGCCTAAATATATAATCCCCCTATATACCTCACCTGCCCGAATTCTATGCCACAAGAGGGGATCAGCTCAAGCTTGGTCCACTCCACCCAACAAAGACAACAAAACCCTTAAACCCTTCATAATATCCTCCAAAAACAAATCACACCCCTGATCTGAAAGATGAACACCATCCCCACGAAACAAATGTGGGGCATGGAACCTAATCCTGTCGTGTGGAATGAATGCCCCCCCGAGCGACAGGACAAGAGCCCTGATCTTCCTATTCACCCATTTCCGAGATCTATCGATCCTGTTGGGATGAATAGCACCCCTCCACACCCTTCTAACAAGCATATCTGACCACACAATTATAAGGCGTGGATATGAATTAATAAGCCATGTGAGATCGCGAGTGACCTTAACAAGCAGGTCCACACCTGGACGCTGTACCAAATCATTTTCCCCTAAATGGATCAATAATATATGTGGCCTATCCATAGGAGACATAATACGGCACACAGAAGGCAAAAACGCGTCCCATAACATGCCCCTCCGGGCTACCCAGTGAACTGTAGCGGTAGCCGAAAGCTGCAGCTGGGTCCCAGGAGCAGACGAAGAAGCCCTCCGAAGAGCCCAAAACAAAATTGAGTGGCCACACAAGACGATCCTCACGGGAATAGGGCTGCTTAGCAAACCTAGGGAAACAAAAACAAAACCTTATTATTAAGGCCTGACATAAGATTTGAATGCATCGGAATGCCATCTTCCAATCACCTGTATATCGCTAACGCTCATGCCCACGAGGGCTGCGGCCGTAGCCGCACCAATCCGGAAAGAATGCAGCCCATAGACTCCAGCATCACGACCACTGGCCAACAAGGCCCGCTGAACAACGGCCCAAAATTGAAATTGAGTCAGGGCAGAACCATCAGCATGAATGAAAAGATAACACTGGCCCGCTGGCCGGAGAGACAGAAATTGCCGCATTGCAGCCACAGGGCACAATTCAGAGACCTGGCAACTGCGTAAAAACACAATAGTGCCACGGCCTTTCTGATCGGTCTTAGAGACCCGCAGGGAAAGCCTCACTATATCGGCACCTAATGTGCAATCGCCTATGCATAAGGCACGATAGGTCACATCACGCTTGGAGGGGGCCAATACTTCACTAGGGCGAAAAGCACCGTAAAACATCGTCAGAGTTACTGCGGCGAACAGGTGCGACTCATACCGAGATGAGCATAATGAATTAAACAACGCCAGGATCTGTAGGAGAACATCGGGCGTGATTGGCCTCCTCCGGTCAGTGGACCTGGGAGTGGAACGCAACCAACCCTCAAGGACCTTTCTGACCCTAAAATCTACAGAATGATCCGGCAGCCCCCGTGCCTTAGAGATAAAGGCAAGCGCAGAAAGGTGACTGGCGATAGTAGAAACAGCATTGTTTTGCCCTTTTAAAGTTATCATAAACTGCAATAGATGATCCACAGGAATAGGCCACGCCAAAGGCATCTCCTTGCTGATGTGGAAAGTCTGGAACTTAGCAAATGAACGCTCGTACGCATTTCGAGTACTGGGAGCCAGAGCAGCTGCAATCGCAACCCCAACTTCTAGTTGCCAAGGTTCCACAGGAAAGGTGGGACTGGCACAGGATCTAGTGCCGCTCCCGGTGCAAGCTCCCGAAAGCGCGCCATCTGTAAGCGGGAAAGGGCATCAGCAACGGAATTTAGTAAACCTGGAACATGCCTGGCAAGGAATAAAATATTAAAGCGCAAACATTGCAAGACAAAAGCCCGCACTAAGCGCATAACACGGGGAGACTTAGAAGTTTGTGCATTGATAACGCAAACCGTGGACCAATTATCACACCAGAAGCGCACTGTGCGATTCTGAAATGACAATGGCCAAATATGTACAGCTACTACAATTGGAAAGAATTCCAGGAATGTCAAATCAGAAGTAATTCCATTGGCAAGCCAAGAGGCAGGCCATCGCTCAGCGCACCACTGAGATCTAAATATTACACCAAAACCAGTTCCCCCAGCGGCATCAGAATGCACCTGCAATTCGGCTTCCAATAACAATTCCTGTCACCAAAAGGAAAGGGCGTTGAATTCTGTCAGGAATTCAAGCCACATGTGCAAATCCGCTCTCATTCCTGCTGTAATACGCAGAAAATGAAAACGAGAGCGAACACCCTTCATGGCGTCACATAGCCACCTGAGAAATGCACGACCAGGGGAAATAACTTTGGAGGCAAAAACTAAATGTCCTACCAGCTCCTGCAATTGACCCAGTGTAAGTTTCTTTAATACAAGCACTGATCGGAGCAGTTGTCGCAGTGCAACCAACTTATCCAACGGCAAACGTGATGACTGCGCTACCGTATCCAGCTGGATCCCTAAGAAAATAAGGGAAGTAGCAGGGCCCTCAGACTTCTCAGGAGCTAGCGGAACTCCCAATTCCTCAGTTAAAGAGATGAAGGATTGCATTAAATAGAGGCAGTGAGAAGTCCCAGCCGGCCCAACAAATAAGAAATCATCAAGATAATGAACAGAGAAGGAGGAGGAAGCTTTCCTCCGCAGTGCCCATTCCAGAAACGTGCTGAATGTTTCGAAAGCAGCACAAGACACTGAACAACCCATTGGCATGGCCCTATCTACGTAAAACTGGCCCTGAAATTTAAAACCCAATAAATCTACATCATCAGGGTGCACAGGCAGGAGGCGAAAAGCAGATTTTATATCACACTTTGCCATTAATGCACCCCTGCCAGCCCTCCTAACTACTCTCACTGCCTCGTCAAAAGAAGTATACTTAACTGACGCGTTTACCGGCGAAATGCCATCGTTAACAGAGGCACCTTTCGGGTAAGATAAATTATGGATAAGCTGGTATTCACCAACCTGCTTTTTAGGCACAATACCTAATGGGGAAATCCTCAAATTTCTCAAAGGAGGAAAAGGAAAAGGGCCGGAAATACGATTGGCACTTATCTCCTTATTACGCTTAGCTAACACAACAGACACTAAATGGCTAAGAGAGGGCTGATTGACTACTGATGTAGCAATCTGTGGACCCTCAAAGGGAATACGAAAACCATCAGTAAACCCTTGCAGTATAAAACTAGCAGCCTGTCTATCAGGGTAAAACTCTAACAGCTTAGCCAAAGGAGCCAGCTTGACCGGGCTACTGGCCTTGCGACGTACTGCCGCTGTTGCCAGAACCACGTTTGGGCTGGTGATGCTCCCCTGTACCCTGGAGAGCCGTACGTGCATGCTGACAGGAGGAACTAGGGTGGTTGCCCCCACACATTGCACAGGCGTGTCTGAACCTACAAGGACGTCTGAGGCATCTTGCTGGGATTGAACCCAGTGCCCGCCTTGGTTGGAACCAAAGGCGGCAGTCTGCGCTCGTGCTAACAAATGCCCACTATCAGCTCTATCGCCCAAGGTGGGCCTGGCGGGGGTCATAGATCACAGCCAAAGACCGGCATGCTCAACATCCCAATGGAGGGTGGGATCTAATGCCGCCCTCTGCCTGAAATTCTCGTCATACCGAAGCCAAGCGGTGCCAGAGAATTCACGGAAAGCACGATGAACAATGTCCTGATACTTTATCATGGACAAAGCTCTAGATGGATATGCCTGAGTCATAACCCCCATATAAATTGTGTAGGCATTCAACCAATTAGGCCAGATGCGATCGACCCTCCGCTTAATGGCGGCCTCACGCTCCTTAACCTCCTGACCATCCTTAGGTTTTGTTTCGTTTTCACGAAACAGGAGAGAAAACAAATTGATGTACTCTCCACGCCAAATTTTTTCCTTAGTTCCTAACAATAAATGGTCCCCTAAAGGAAGAGATGTGTCACCCTGTGGATAAATCCCTTGAGGAAGGGGCAAGTAAGCAGGTGCCAGAGAGGAAGAATTGGCAGACGGCTGCCAAGGAGATACTGCAGCAGCAGGCGAAGGGAGCTGTGGGTGCTGAGGCACCAACACCCCCCCCTATAAAAACAGTAGGGTGTGTAGAATCACCCAGCACCGGAGAACCAGCAGCTGGGGTATCCTGAAGACGGGGACTGGAAGCATATACTTGTGTATTGTGAGGGTGTAATTGTTGCCCACCTGTATAAGCTGCGGGAGAAGCAACGACCGGCAGCATGGTGAACCCAGTAGACCCAGGAGTGAACGTGGCGGGCGCTGGAGGAACAGGCATCTGTACATCCTGACGCTCAGATTCAGGCAAGGTAAGATTCATGGGCGGACCAGCAGGCAAATCAACTGAAGGAGTATGCACCGAAGACCCCTCCATTGGCGTAGCATCTTCCAGCACACCAACTCTAGAAACCAAGTCGGCGACAAGACGAGATTTAGTCATTTTGGAAGCTAACCTAGCAGATTTCTTACCTACAGTTCCGGAACTGGGACCCGCATCGACATCCTGAGTCTGCCTGCGTTCCCTTTCCAGCACTTCAACTCTAGCCACCAAGGCACGTATGGTCCCCAAATCCTCCTCTTCGTCAGAAGATTGATGCTGCATTGAAGGAGGGCGCTTGGTGGCCTGCTTCAGCACACGAACCCCTTTCTTCTGTTGCACCTTCTTGGGAGGCATGCTCATTCTTGCACAGTGGCCAACCAGATGTCTCAAGGGAAGTGTCATGTCCCCTGCATCTGGGCCCCAGTGTCATCCTGAGAAAACTTAGATTTGAACAACTCACATGTCAACCCAACTGAGAAAATCCCCCCCAGAATCCCCTTCTACACTATCCCAGCTTGTTCCTCTGGGGATAATTCCACTGTAGCTTCTCCTGCTCCACAGCTACATAGGATCATGAAGATGTTGAATCAGTTATGAGATCTTTCAGCACTGGGGGAGGGGAGGCAAAGCCACTGGAAGAAAAGGCCCCTCCAGTATTCATCAGCCTTCAAGTGTCTTGGTTCCCTTACATAGCTACACCAGCAGGGCTAGTGGGGGCTGTCCATGGTTGTGAACTGCATTGCCTTGGCCTGACCTGATTGGAAAATGCTTGTATTTTCCCTAGAAAAGCAAAGCTCCAACAGAACACGATATAACAGAACAGGGCATGAAGGCAATGGACCACTCCCACCATTGTTTCCTGGCAAATGGAATTCATACTGCCTTGGAACCTGGACGTTGAATACAACTCTCATGACTAATAGCCGTTGATTGAGATTGTGTCCATGAATTCGTCCAGTTCTATTCGAAGCAGGGATAGGAAGAAAGTACACAAGATGAATTCCAGTCCAAGGAAGTTACATTGCTGTCCTCTGACCTGGCAGACTCTATCACAGAGGCTCCAGTACAATAAGGATTCCTCTCTTCCGGCAAAGTAAAAGATTGCTGGAGTGGGCTGAGGCGCATTAAATGAAAACGCACCTTTCAGTAAAGATGGAGCTTACATTTGAGATAGAACTGGTGGTCCTGTATAAGGCTCAATCTAAGGCTGATGCAACACAGGAGTTCTGTTTTCTTTTAGTATTCAGCCTGAAGCAGATGAGGTCAGTGCTTGCATCATAATGGAGTCTTATCTAAAAGTTACCAGGGTTACATGACTTTTATTGAGACCTCCTTGGCTTCTAATGGTCAAGCCTAAGTGAATATGGAACTGTTTTACTTCCACCTTGCATTTTATCAGAAATATGCAATGGCTACATTGACAGGGAAAGCTTTGGATTTTGAGAGATCTCCTTAATGACTTGCCACGTAGAGAGAACATTTAAAAGAAAGTCTGGTGATGCAAAAATGCTGAAGGAGATGCATCTCATAGGGACTTTGGTATGGTAGAAATTACCAATAAGCACCAAGACAGCAGTCCTTCTCCAGACAAACAGAATTTCCCAGACCTTTTCCTTCTTCTTTTTGCCAAATCAGATTTGGATGTGAAACACGTAAGGCAGACACTGAAAAATGTTCAAAGCTTGAATATATAAAATAAAATGAGATGTTCATTATAGTCCTACTTTGCTCCTGGGCATCACAGATGCATTGTGGGAATCATTGAGCATCTAAATAAAGTGATTAGAAGTTATGAAGAAGAAGCAAAGAACTAGCTCAACTTAAGGGCAGAAGAAGCTTTGGTATGGACACATTACAAATCCCTGCTCATCAGTCTTTGCAGCAGAAAATGTGCTTTAAAAAAGTCCATCATGCATTTGTTCATGGGAATTCTTCGCTCATGCTGGTTACAGCAAATATTTTCTCTGTGACTCTTATTAAATCTATTAAGGGTGGCTACAATCTGTTGCTATGATTGGGTGGGATTCCATTCCATACCAGCAAATGCAGGTTCTACAATCAAAGTTTATTTTGCACTCTTACACAATAAACTTGTCTCTCACCCCCCCAAATTTGGACTTTTTGTTATATAGTGATGGGAGAATGCACTGGAGAGTGTGGGGAACCATTTGCTTGGCACAACATCATCTAACCTCTCTGCAAACAAATCAGAATGAATGCTAAATAAATAGGTAGCATCATCTAATCTCCCCACAAACCTAGTTTAAACAAAACTGGATGAATGCTGAATAATCAGGTTGTCTGAAAATAACCTTAGCCCACAAAGCTAAGACATAGATGCCTGATAGACATTCTTAGGATCAGAACCCAGGATTGCTCTGTTTAAAGGAGTCTCATATCTCATGAAAGGATATGCCAGACTTCTCCTCCAACCAGAATTATTTCCAACTAGACAATCTAAATGTTAAGACTAGTGCAGAAGTATTTCTTAACTAGACCTAGGGCTATATGTTGGGACAGGTTCTGGATCGGTTCTGGAAATATTTGATATTTATTTATTCATTACAAATATTTATATGCTGTCTTTTACAATCCATCTCAAGGCAGTGTGCAAGTTAAAGGGATAAAACAATAAATTCACAAGATATAAATAAAATTTAGCTGATGACCCAAAGGGAACCTTTAATTAATTCCAAACTTTAAAAACCAGAAAGCATTTGAATGCACAGATAAGTTTTTAACAAGTGCTGAAATATCATCAGCTTTGGTGCTTGTCCAAGGGATCTCCAAAGGGAGGCAATTCCATAAGAATGGGGTCAACACAGAAAAGGCTCTCAATCTGGTTGCCACCAACTTATATTGTGGTACAACCAAGATGGCCCCTGCAGCTGAGCACAACACTAGGGGCAGTGGGGAAAGAGTTGCTCCTGCAGGTATCCTGGTCCTTGCTTAGCATATAATAGTTTAGTGTAAAGAAGCAGATAAAATGGAAGTATGTGATGCCACACTAGCACCTTCATGTATGCCTTGAATAGGGTTGCCAGGTTCAATCCCTGAGACTGATCCTGTATCTTTAGGAGAAAAGAAAGTCAGCCAAGTGCAGGTGTTCTGGCAATGCTGTAATGGGAAAAACCACAAGGTGGAATTCTCCCTTCTCCCTGCACAACTTTTAAAGATGCAGAAGACCTCTGGGAGGCTGGGCTTGGCAACCAAGATGTCTTCTGTACTTTTAAAAGTTGTGGAGGGGGAAGGGAGAATTCCACCTTGTGGATTTCCCTTTACAGGGTTGCAAGAACACCTGCACTTGGCTGACTTTCTTTTCTCCTAAAGATACAGGATCAGTCTCAGGCCTTGAACCTGGCAACCCTAGCCTTGAATGAACTGTAAGATTCCAGGATAATACACCCCAGGAGTAAGTCTTTTTCACCCTGCAAGTTTCATACAGTAGGCTATAATCCAGACACACACAAATGAGAGGATCCATCTCTCCATCCAAGCCTACAAGAGGCATAACTATAGTTCAAAGGCACATTCCAATCAGGCAAAAGAACTGGAGTAGGGTGTGGGGCAAAACCAGTGAAGGGTGTTGCCAGGGGAGAGTCCTAGGGACTAAGTAGAGTGGCCCAGAGGGCTAAATTTGACTCCTGGGCACAAGGTTCTCCACTCATGGTATAGACAGAATCCATTCCACATTTCCCTTGTACGAAGGTAAGAATATAAGAAGAGGAAGGGGTTCACCTGGTTCCAATTCCTGGCCCACAAGGCCTATTTTCTGATACGTGGGACAACTGCTGCTACTCTGTTTAAGGTAGATAGGACTTGGTATAAGCTAGCTCCTTATATCCTTATGACCTCTGTGCGTAATCTTTTATCACATCCACCCTGAAGCCTAATTAAGCAAATGTAAAAGGCACTATGATATTAATTGTGTTGCCAGCCATTTCAGGAGGAATAGCCAGCTCCTCTGAAACAATGGTTATGGCTTTTGACCGAGAAGACTTTCCCTTGCTCCCTTTTTTCTTTTTCTTTTTGCCAATCTGATATCTGGTCCTATAGCTTTCTTTGTCATTTAGCAATAACTTATGGCACGAGAAATATCCAATGCAAGAGCCTTTTAAATCTCTGCTAGCAGTTAAAAGCACATCACGTTTCACTAGACTCAATGCAGCCTGACAAAGAAACAATGACATTTCTGAATGCGGAAATGACTGTATTATTCAGACAATGGTACTTATGCCATTCCTCATGTTTAAAATTGTGCTACATCAACCAAAGTGCCCCTGCCATTAACTATACTTTACAAGAAATGTCTAAGTAGTTCCAAGCATTAAATACATATTTCAAGTGTGTGCATGTGTGTGTGTGTGCTGCCCTAATTATTAAATATTAAAATAGTGATTTGCAGCTATGGTGCCAGCCAGGTCATTCTAGAGCACTAAGACAGCTTCAGGGAAACACGGATTTTTATTTTTCCTTTTAGTTGCAAGAGGCGAGGCAGGAAATGCAGAAGAAAGTTTAGATCATGGTCTTCCATCAAACCTATGAAAATTGCTATTTAGTGGACATATGATTCATCTGTTTTCTGACATTACTTCTCATACTGCAGTCCTGGGAGTAAATTTCATTGAACCCATGCTGCATAATTCTTCAAATATAGTGTGGTGTCTCTTCTCTCAAATTCCTCCCATATTGATACTTGGCAGGCATCAACAGTGCAAAGTTTTTAACCTTTGCTTAAATCTTTTTTATCGAAATGGGCTTTCCCTGAAATGTGGTCATTGCACCATTGAGGAAGATTCATAGCTCAGTGGTAGTGCACCTACTTTGGATGCAGAAGGTCCCAGGATCAATAATCAGCATCTCCAATTAGGGCTGGGGGAAACCTCAGTCTGAAACCCTGGAGAGCTGCTGCCAGTCAGTGTAGGCAATACTGAGCTAAATAGACCAATGGTTTGACTCAGTATAAGGCACCTTCCTATTATTTTGAACTTATTGTTCAGATGTTATATTGCATTGCATTGCATTGCATAATAATAATAATCACAATAATAGCGTCCCTGCATTTTTGTGGGGGCAGGTTTGCCTCCACCCTATTTCTGGTAAGACTCGGGAAGGTTCAAAAATTTTTTGTAATTGGTCATGTGGGGCATCTTGACCAATTAGGAGAGGGATTGAGCAGCTATATATAGCCTGCTCCTCCCTAAAAACGCACCTTTTTTGCCTTGCGGCACCCACCCACCCCTCCCTTGTCAATATGGGCTCTGCTAGTCACCAGATGGGGCTGAGTAGGATTTTTTTTTTGAGATCCTGATTTCAGAATCTCTTTGGTTTTGCCTACTCCATACTGCTTGGGTTTGATTCAATTGGCTTACCTGGGGGGGTCGTGGTGATTCCGGTTTGGCTGGAGTCGAATTCGGGCAGGTGAGGTAACTGGGGTTAAAATTGAGGTGGCTGAGGCATTTTGGTAAAGGGCACCCCCTTGTGAAACATCAAGGCGTGGATCTGGGGAGTGTCCACGTGGGACTGGCTTGTGCATCATGGTGAATGCATGTACGGCGGGGCCAAGATGTGGAGGTTGGAACCACATACCTGACTCCAATTGCAAGGAGGGATAAGTTTTCCCACATCCTTGACTGGGGAGTTGCAGTACAATGTGACTGACTTGCCTCCTGGTTTGGAGGGTCTATACCCTCACAGATAGGTTGAGCCTCACCTGCCTGAAGTATTTGATATTCATTAATTGGCTGATTTGAATTTGATTGATTATGTGTTATATTTTAATAAATATAACATTTCTCCATATATGTGTCATGAGTCTTCTTTGGTGTGGTGGCAATAATAATAATAATTGTCCATCCTTTACCAGCATATCTTAGGGCAGGTTATAAAAAATTAAAATGAAATATTAAAAACAAGCACAACACATTATATTCACAGGAATAGGGTGGCTCCTGAAAACATACATATCGAGTGCTAAAAGTCAGTGCTTTTTTAAACATTCACCAAAAACTGTACAGCAAAGGTGCCAGACACCTCTTTGGGAAGGGTATATGCACTGCGTAAGATTGGGCTGTCTGCTTACTTACTTTAAGCCAAGTCAAGAAGAGTTAATAGGCTATCTAAGAGTAGAGACTCAATATGATAATTTATTTTTTCCCTTTTCTTTCCCTCTGTTGAATATAAGTAGAAACCTACTGGATCATACCAAAAGATCTATCAAGTCCAACATTCTGTTCCCACAATGGCCAACCATATGCCTACAGAAAGCCCTCAATTAGGACATGAGGGCAGTAGTATTCTTCCACGCATGATCTCTACCAACCAAGATACCTGTGTGCAGACAAGGAGGCTTTTGGTCCACGATATTTCCTTGCAGGATTTTTGGACCCATCATTTTCCCCTTCCCCTGTCTTCTCCATTTGAGGTGACAAAGAAAGGTTGAGCTCATCCTCATCTTCCTGAATCCCCTCCAGCTCTCATGCTCTACCACATGGGTAGTCATCTGGTGGAGGTGGCTGAGCTATCAGCATTGCAGCACCTTCAAAAAAAAATCTGCATCTTGTATAACCTCTGGGAGACCTTCATTGGTCTTGCATAGGTCTGATAAACCCAAGTGGATTGAGCAGATTGTAGCCTCCTTTCCCCCCAGCTTTTTAGAATTTCTGTCTAAATCATCATTGCTCAGTAGCAAAAGCAAATGGTCAAGCCATCTTTGCCCATCTTCCTCTGAAATGTATATTTGCAGCACTGAAAGTTAAAGTGATGAGCAGACTCCTTATAAAATAAGTTGCACATCTGGAGACGTAACAAAAAAATATATTCTGCGGCAACCAACAGAAGTTAAGCTGCGCCTTCAAAGCCTTTGGTTAACACACAACATTTCTTAAAGTCAATTCAAGTTCCTTTCCTCTGCCCACTGCATGCGCTACCAGCCTCCTGCTATGAATGTACAAGAAATAACAGATAACGCTGTAAGTGGTGCAATTGAGTGCTTAAGGTGTAATTCAGCTTGGTGGTTGCATTATTATTATTTTCGTATCTGGCTTCTTTGTGAAAAAAATGGCCAGCCGCAGACCCCTGTGACCTAACTTCAGGCCTTGCATTCAGTTGACTAATAAGTATTATTCTTGCATGTGCAAATTGCTCCATTATTCATGTTTTTCATTGTCTTGGAATCTGGGTTACTGCTGTGTGTGCGAGGAGATCTTACAGTTCTGGTGTCCCCCGTGACTTTCAATTGGCATTCCTCAAAAATACTAATACTCTCTCTGTCTGAATGTCTGTGCCTTTTTAGAATCATGCCAGTTCTTTTCATTGGTAGTTTGCAACTGTTTGCTGCAATTAAGGACCATTTTGATCAGATAACCAAATGGGTTCTAATCAATGTATTGATTCACCTATCAAATATAATTGCATCATTTGATATGGGGGGAAAAACAGTACCTTCAAAGCTTGTTTAACACTGAAGATGCTCCTTTTATTCTTTCTAATTGCTCTGCTGTTTTGAAATTGCTCTGCTGCCTGGGATGGGCCACATTCTGACTCTGTAGAAGGCAGCTTCCAATATTCCCATCTCAGACGCAGTCTCCCCACACACAGAGACATCAATTGGGTTGGAGTTGGCACTCATACTGGCACAAGGAGGATCAATTTTCCAAAAGGTTACACCTGGGGAGGGATGGCTTAAACTTCTGCTCTGCAATATACTGCAATATATCCCTACCCCAATAAAACACCCGGAATGTATTTTTTTAAAGGAACTTCACATTGTGATTGCCAATTGTGCCATTAATGTAACATACAGCTACGCCCCTAAGCACACAGGAACTTCTGACACACAGGCAAAGAGGGGGAAATGTCCTCCTTGCATAGATGGCACCTTTAGTTTTGAGTGCTGGATCTTTATCATTCTTTGTCGGGGCTTATTCTTGAAAGGTCTGAATGCTGTAATTTCAAGCAAGACTCAGAAGATATTCACTCCATATCGGGAGACTGACTGAGTGGTTTCACAAGCAGTCGCTCTTTCCTGGGAGCTCTGGGAACTGTGGCTCTATGAGGGGAGCAGAGCTCCCTTAACAAACTGTCATTCCCAGGATTCTTTGGCGGAAGCTGTAAGTGTTAAAGTAGTATACTAGTGCTTTAAATATATGGTGCAGATGTTGCCAACATTTCTCAAAGGGAGGGGGAATCTCCATCATGCAGATCCACTGTGACAAGCCAAACAGGTCACCACCAATACCTAGTGGCCTACTTAATTCTCACTTTCTGAAACAATGTGTGAACCAAATCACAGCCATCCTTCAAAATGTGCTGTACCACAACTTCCCCATAGCCTGGCCCTTTACTCTTTCCTTTTTATGTCACTTCTTCCTTGTCCTTGGACCTTGCTCCCCCCCCTGCTTGGTACCCCCTCTAAATGCATCATCTGCCACACATGTATCCTTCGCTGGTTGACAGCCTCTCCTTTTCCAGCGGACTACCTTGTCCAGCCTCTTCTGTTCTGTTTGTCTCACCTCCACAGTGGACCATCAGCCTGGCAGTGTGAGTGCATTAGCCACTGCTGACCAGGGCATGGAAAAGTTACTGTTTTGAACTGCAACTTCCATCAGCCCCAGCCAGCATGGCCACTGGATTGGGCTGATGGGAGTTGTAGTTCAAAAAAGTAACTTTTCCAAGCTCTGCTCCTGACATACATGTAACCAATAATCTACAGGAACTCTTCTTGATCATCTTTATTCCACATTCCCTTTTAATTTCTCCTGGAACATTTAACATAAAAACAGCTGCTTATGGCGTACATTGTCTCAGGAAGCATATTGTCTTTTTTAGGTTGCAATGATTGGAGAGCCATCTGCTCTTCAGGACTTTAAAGGCACATGATTCAATTTAAGCAATGCCATGCCATCTTGAAGATTTATGCACAGATCCATGCATAGCCCCACACAGTAGACTTTCTTCATCTGATAAACAACTAAACCAATCAAACTGACAGAAGGCACATATTAGACAATGCTTCTACCACTGAGGAAAAGCTATTGAAATAACAAGTTCCAGATGTTAGGCCAAATTGAAGCTTATCCTCTTCTGGAAAACAAAAACAAATTGTGTCTCATATGTGATGTTTCATATAAAATGATTGCTTAATTTGCAAAATGTTTGCTTTTTCTCGCAATATGACAGAACCAAATATGGGCACCTGTGAAGAAAACCTACTTTTCAAAGGCATTGAATGAAATCTGTATTATGTAAGTGTCAAAGAAATATAACAACTCATTATAGACTCTAACAAATACCTTGCTTTGGACAACCCCCCCCTTCTTTTTTTCATAAAGGCATTAGAGGGAGGGCTAATTAGATCTATGGCTATTTTATCTAGTCACATAATTACAGTGAATGAACACGCTAAAGCGATTGCCTAAACCTTAAGTCTCAGAAAATAACCCCTCCACACACATAAATAAAAACAAGCATATACTTTCACCCCCCCACACACACCACATGTATAGGGAGCACTTAAAAAGAAAAAAAGAAAGAAATGTGTTTAATGGCATCCTGAGACTCTTTAAAACGGAATAAGCCTTCATAGGTGACAATCTACTTCATTGGACATTGAGCTGAAACTAGGAATGAGAACTTACTTGATTAACACTTTTCAAAATAAACATGCAAAAGATTTATTTATTTTTTTACTTATTTATTATTTGATTTATATCCTGCCCTTCCTGCCAGTAGGAGCCCAGGGGGCAAAAGATATGTAAAAATACACAGAATTAGGTAAAATGTACGTATTAATGTGCAGATTAAAGGAAATAACATAGAGATGTGCATTATGTTAGGGAAAAGTGCTTTGAAAAGTTTGCATATTAGGCAAAATTAGGATAGATTTGCACAAAATTAAATCAGTGTGAACTTAAGTTCTATTGATTTCATACATTTGCCCTCTTTGGAGATTATAGTCCACATGATTACAATCACATGGACCAAAAGAGCAGGGCTGCACCCACCAGCCATGCTGACACCATTGTATGTCCAGGCCCCACTGCTATAGATGAATTGGGGCAGAAGATTTGAAGCAGGGGGTCTATATTACCATTCTGGTTTCTGCAGAATCCACGTTAAACTTTTTTTTAAAAAAAATGCTCTTTATTAACGCTCCTGATTTTACATAAAATAACTTATTGTTTTGGTGCCATCTTCAGCAAGACTAATGAAATATTTGGGGGAAATGAGATAGTTACACAGGGGTGGTATGGGGGGGGTTAGCCAAAGATACAGCTCTCATTAAAGAGATGTGCATGGAAAGGGGTATCTCTCAGAGGCAGAACATCTCCTTTGCATGCAGAAGAGTCCCAGTCCAATCCCTGGCATGTCCAGGTAGAGCTGTGAGTGACCCCTGCCTGAAACCCTGAAGAGCTGCTGCCAGTCATTGCAGACCAGTGTTCTTCAAGCTTCAATCCCCAGATGTTGTTGGACTACAACTCCCATCATCCTTTGCTGGTGGCTAAGCTGGCAGGGGTTGATGGGAGTTGTAGTCTGACAACATCTGGGGACCCGGGGTTGAAGAACACTGGTATAGACAATACTGAGCTAGATGATCCAATGATCTGATTAATTAAGAGGTCGTTTCTTATCTTCCTAGGAACTTTAATTCATACCGTTGGCACTGAAACTGTGAACCCTAGGGATGAAAAGACTTATCAGTTTTGGTTCTCTTTGTTTCTCATTTTTCCAGTCTTAAATTCAGTTCTGCAACAATATGTGATATGGTAATTCTTTAGCATTTTAGTGCTAATTTCTCCTACTGAACACATTTTTGCAAGCAGTTTCTCCTAATAGGGTGCATATTTGTATGCGGTTTCCACCGACATATCCATTACTATGTTCATTTCTCTCTAAATTATGCATTTTTGTAAACATTGTTTGGTTGGAGAAAACTTTGGATAAGTGTGAACTTTGAAGGCTAGCCATGTTTTGGTTTTCATATTGTTTTGGAAATTTGATAAATTTGGCTTTAAATGTGAAATGAATCAAATTTCTCCCCCATCCCTACTGAAGCCTTAACCTCTTTGCAGAAGACTACTAGGGATAAAAACCTCCCAACTGTGTACATGAATGTTGCCTTCACAGGCGTCCAAATGATACCATTTCTATTGTTAAGCATTCAAACCCATGCCCACTTGTCCTATTGTATTGCAATGGCATTCATTCATCTTGTGTAAAAACAGCAGTCATATGAAACACAAATTCTTTACAGCACCTTACTTCTTGCATTACATCACATCTTCCAAATGCCTGTAGAATTAATTATTCATCATTCTTAGACTTTGTTGCAGGTTAACAGGATAATGGAAATCTGCCTCTGCTTATTTTATTGTAGACCCTTCGTCAGTTAGCTACACTAACAACAATTACTTTAAATAATGTATTTTATCCCTCCCTCTCCTGTGCCTTTTATTAAAGCCACAATGGTTTTATTTTGTTGGGTGACCTGCCAATGACACTCGGTGTGTCATTTTTACATCAGCTAGAACAAGAAGTGTTTACCTTTCTTCTTGATGCCTTCATCCTTCATGACAAATGCCTCTCCGTTAAAGAAATAGCAGCATGATTCTTCACCAAAAAAAAGAAAAAATGCAAACAAAATAAAATAGACACAATATTGGTTATTATATAAAAAGCTGTCAGACAAGTGTGTGTGTGTGTGTGTGTGTGTGTGTGTGTGTGTGAGCTCCTTCTCCAAAAAATTGCAGTTGAAAACCTTGACCAAGATTTTGGTTGTAATGATGTAAAAGACCTATTGATACAATGCCTGTTGGATACTGAACAATAAAACAAGCTGTCTGAAATGACAAAACTGAATTCCTTGTAGGTATGCGGGGGGAAATCCTCTCTAATTGAATGCAAGCATGGATTCTGTTCCAGTTTGCAGATTTGCCTTGTGTGAGGACGAGACATCTTTCACTCCAATGAGAGTGGCTTTCACCAATAACATTTTTTTTATAAAAGCCTTTACAACATCATTAACAAAATGAGGTCAGTTTTAATGCTGGTTTTATCCCACTAATATTAATTTCTCTGGGTGTGTGTCACATCAGCACTTTGGCAGATCCAGTCAATGAAATGGCTCATTTGTTTCCCAAATACAGCAGGCATGGGTTGGGACAGGCACAGAAATGACAAATGAAATGGCAAAAGAAGAATGTTATTTAGAAGTCTGATGCCTGAGGCAAAAAGTCTGAGCATACTGAAGAGGGGGGGGCTTGGTCCATTGCATAACCAGAATGAAAGAAGCTGAAGTATAAAAGTTAATTAAACATTCATCTGTGCTATGGAAGGCATCCAGCTTCAGTATAGATTTCTTGAGGTTTTAAAAGATGCTGTAGAACCATAAGTGTTTAGTAAAGACTATGTCCTTTGATACATCAGCATAAATACACATGTGACCATGAAGCTCAACATGAGACCTTGTGTTGGTTAAAAAACTGCAGTGTGTCATGCTACCTTGCAGGGTTGTTGTGCATGATGTGTGGTGGCTGCTTGAGAACTACTGGGTTGTGTCACTCACAGTCAGATGCATGGGAAACTTGTTCACAGTCTAAGAGTCAGGTCAGAAGAATAGAATGCATGGATTGCAATCCAAACTCTGAACATTGTATTTGGGGGGAAATCATTAAAAACAACAACAAAACTTTTTGCCAGGACACTGCTGAAGAGAATAATCAAGGTGGAGTGTCCCTTTCTCAGCATCACAAAACAAACCCATGAGGTAGGTTAGTGTGCTTAGTTCCACTGTAACAAAATGCTTAAAAATAATTATGTTCAGCTCAGCTAGCCTCATCATCATCATCATCATCATCATCATTTTTAGTAGTATTAGTATTAGTATTACCCAACCATATCATTGAAGCCTTTCACTATTCACATCCCAAAAAAGCATAACTTTGTGGGCAGATAGCTACCAATTAGCTGGCTCATTGATTTGTAAATAAAAACTATTAGAAAACATATGGAGATAACATCAGCAGTACTAGAAGTTATGTTAGATGTAGAAATGTAAGAACATTACCTATTTAATGACCATTAAAATATTGTTAAGCGAGCCATCAGCAGTAATGTTCTATTCCACCACTATAACTTGGAAAGACAGGTAAGATATAGCCTTGTGGATTGCAAACAGCCACACACTAGGAAATATAAATGGTCTATTGGATAACACGCAGGATGAAAACAGATGGCAAACAACATTCCTATTTTCTAGCTGCACCTGTTGATACAGTGGCTTCTTATCTACAAGAAATGACATTCCCAAACAGAGGCTTCTTGAGTGAATAACTGAAATGTGCTTCCTTCAGTAGGACCTGAGTTCAGTTATAGGAGAATCCCATTACAAAATTGGATATGTCCATGTGGAGACAGCAATGCCAAAAATGTGGTCCATGTACTTATTTTTCCACATTGTGCAGAGTTTTGTGTATAGAGTTAATCACTCCATTATTATTATCTCAGCCACTTTTTTCAGTAACTTTTCTCCTTGTGGATCAAGACAAGCTGGTGGCAGTAAAGACTGCAAAACTCTTAGCAACAATAATGCCCTGAGTTTTAAAGTGTATAATTTTAAAATTCTAATTGACCTTGGCATTTTTAAATAGTCCTCTTAAGCTCTGCTCACAGCTGGAGTTTGATTCCAATGGAAGGAGGAAGTCGAATCTCCAGTAAAAGGGGTCGAGGTCCACTCAGCCTTCCATCCATCTGTGGTCGGTAAAATGAGTACCCAGCATATGCTGGGGGCTAAAGAAAGGCAGGGGATGGAACTGGCAATCCCACCCCATATATACGGTCTGCCTAGTAAATGTCGCAAGACGTCACCCTAAGAGTCGGAAATGACTGGCACTATAAGTGTGGGGACACCTTTACCTTTAAGTTTAGATTTAGTACATAAATGGCAAAGGCTGGTGTTTTAATTTAGTTTGGTAATTTTACCTGCTTAGTTTTATTTATACATGTTTGTATTTAATACTCAAATTGCAAAGGCCAGTGGTTGATGCAAATAAATATTGTATCTGTCTATCTATCTTTATCCTGAATCAAGATGAATTATATTTTGTATAGTACTTTAAAGTTGGAGACCACCTAAGGCAGCCTTCCCTAGCCTGATGCCTTCTAGATGTTTTGGGCTACAGCTTTGCATCATCTCTGTAATTGATCATGCTATCTGGGGCTAGTGGGAGTTGTATTTCTTTACTCATTAATGGATGGAGCATGGTTTTTTTTAAAAAAGATATTTTCAACACAGCACTAATACTGTACAGACCAACTCTTCTCACAAAATTGAGAAAGTAAGAAGTGATGCACGTTATCTGAGAACTGAACCATCAGAACAAGGTAACCAAGGAGTCAATAACTAAGCTGGGATGTGACCCACATCTCATCTGACATAACACAATCACCTGAAATGCATTTGCCAACACACATTGAACAAAGACTCATGAAACAGTGTTATGGGGGAAACGTCATATTTATTCAAATATAACAATAGAAGATCTGACAAAAAATAACCAAATTAAGTATGGGCAAATGGATTTTAATTAATGTATAAAAGGGAAGCATCCCTTCACATCCCTGGGCATGTAAACACCCACATTCTGTGGCTCCCCAGCCAAGGACTGGAGAAAATTCTTCCTCCCTGATAAGTGAGCCTTGAGTATGTGAACGCAATGTGGCCCACTGTCCAGTGTTCACCAAGATGTGCATGTCAGACCTAAATGACATGCCCAAGCACTCCCAAGCCAAAGATTGTGGAAGGTGACTCGAGAGTATCCTTAACCCAATGATGCCACAGGGTGCCTGTCAATTCAGTTCTTAAATTCCCTTACCTACCTATACTGAATGCCAAATAGACCAAATAAGTACATACATCAAGAGTAAATCAAGAACACTTCAGCATGGAGTAGGCAAAAAAAGAGGAGCCCCAAGGGCCAATAAGTGGCTACCTGCAAAATTCCTATTTAGTGTCCCAAAAGGTCAACTCCCACTCTAGATGGAGGGAGGGTAGGCACTGCAAAAGACAAGAAGTGGAGGGGGAGGGGGAGCAGAAGGATTAAATAGCAGCCTCATTGACCCCTTCCTATTGGGCATTCCATCCCATGATATCCCCAAGGCCCTCTCCCCACTGGGAGATACCTACTCAAGTCTTGTCCCCAAAGGGGGTGTATGGCAAATTTGCCCCTGCTAAAGAGTGGGACTGGCATTCTGTCTATCTGTCTGTCTTATCCATCCATGCTCATCAGCTCACCCAGGCAATAAAATACAGATGGCTTCCTATGTACCACTGTGGCTGAGGTGAGGAACGTTCTTCACTCTAAGGGCCACTTCCCCTTTTTGAAAACATTCCAGGAGCCACATGCCAATGATAGATGGGCCCAGAGGCAAATGTGCGCAGAGTAAGTGACTCTTACCTTTATATAGTTAGGTATATTCCAGCCATGGAAATGTCAGAGGTTTCTACACACACACACACACACACACACACACACACACACACACACACACACACACACACACACACACACATACACTCCTCCATTCAGGCAAGATGTGACTGAGAGACACATTCCAGCCAAGCAAACACACTCAGGGAAGGCACAGGGCAGGGCTAGGGAGGTGTGAATGGCCTGGGATAAGATTATGTCCCAAAAGAATATCGGGGGCCACATTGAGAGGACAAGAAAGCTGCAACTGGCAGTTGCCATGCCTACATCATGACATGCACCATAAATCATTCAGTTGGAAACCATTTGTCATTATTTCATTTTTTGTTAACTTTCACCATCATGTCTATCTAAAAATAACAACAAAATAACTGTTGTTTAGCTATTTGATCTTCGAATGTAGAACAAACATGTTTCACCACAAGGAGCTTATTGTTAAGAATAATTACACCTCTTGTGAAATCAGGTGAAATGACATCCTTTTTTAAAAATGTTGCAGTAAACAAATCCTGCATATCAGGGGAATGAAAGCTATCTAGACAAGTGACAACAATGCAAAATAATAGATAAGTAAACTAATGAGATTACCTCTGAGAAAAGTAAAAAGGAAAGATCTGCTTTGCATAGGTAAATGTTTTGAACAATAGGAAGACACACTTAAAACATTAAACACTATCCAAAGAATAAAGATTACTGCAGAATTGTTCAGTGGAATTGGATCAGGTATCTAAAGACAGCTTCAATGATGTTCTTTAACTTCTGTTCCAGACAAAGATTGCATTGAACATTTATATTGGGCTTGTCATCACCAGCTTTGTATTTGGAGGAGGAAGAGGAGGAGGAGGAGGAGGAGAAGAAATGAAAGAGAGAATGAATACAATTTTATATAAATGTTTTCCAAAGGGAAGTGGGAGTGAACTGAGATAAACATTATAATAAACATTTTAAATTTAAGAATTTGACTAAGAACTCTTCACTGAAGAGTTTAAGCAGCCTCCCCCAACCTATTCCCCTCCTGATCTTTTGGACTACAGACCCAGCCAACATGGTCAATGGTCTGGGAAGATGGGAGATGCGGTCCCAAATATCTGGAGAGCACAAGGTCAGGGAAAACTGCCTGAAGGGAAGAGCTCTATCTCAGTGGTACAGCAGATACCCTGCATGCAGGAAGCTCTAGACTCAGGGCTTATCCAAACGGAGCGGAATAATCCACCGTTTCCATATCCGGTTTGTCAGCTGATAGTCCTCACTTTTCGCCTTTTTGTTCGCTGTTTCCCAATGAAAAAAAAATGTCCCAATGAAATTCCCGATTTCAAACAGCAAATTGCATTTTTGCTGGTATTGGAAGGAGCGGATTTAACCCGCGAAAATGTGTGACACCGTGCGATGTCATTTGGACAACTGAAAAATAATAAGCACACATAGCCCCCGTGTCACACATTTTGCAGTCGTCTGGATGAGCCCTCAGTCCCCGGCATCTCCTGGACAAGGTGAGAAAGAGCTTCTGTCTGAAGCCCTGGAAAACTGCTGCTAGTCTATGTATACAATACTGAGCTAGACTGATGAATGATCTGACTTCATAAAAGATAGCTTCCTTATGAGATCTACAAACACTGCTCCCACACACAAACAAAAAAGTTTATTCATTTAAGCTACCATATTTTCCATATCTTTCTTGAACAGTTCTCCCAGTGGAGGGCTATAGAGAGTGGAGTCTCTAAATGATAGATATTGGGACCTGTGCTTTTTAAATTGTCCATAAATGATCTAGAGTTAGGGGTGAGCAGTGTGGTGGCCAAGTTTGCTGATGATACTAAATTGTTCTGTTAAAACAAAAGGGGATTACAAAGAGCTCCAAAAGGACCTCTCTAAAGTGAGTGAATGGGTGGTAAAATGGCAACTGAAATGTAAACAAGTGCAAAGTTATGCATATTGGAGTAAAACATCTTAATTTCCCATGTATGCTCACAGGGTCTTAACTGGCACTGACTGACCAGAAATGAGACCTTGGGGTTGTAATGGATAGCTCAATGAAGATGTCAACCCAGTTTGCGGAAGCTTGTGAAAAAGGCAAATTCCATGCTAAGGACCATTAGGAAAGGCTTTGAAAATAAAACTGCCAACATCATAATGCCATTATATAAATCTAAGGTGCCGCCACATTTGAAATATTGTGCACAGTTCTGATCATCTCACATCAAAAAGGATATTTTAGAGTTGGAAAAGGTTCAGAAAAGGCAACCAGAATGATCAGGGGGTTGGAGCGACTCACCTATGAGGAAAGATTTCAGCATTTGGGGCTTTTTAGTTTAGAGAAAAGGCGAGTAAGGGGCAACATGACAGAAGTGAATAAAATTATGCACGGCATGGAGAAAGTGGATAGAGAAAAGCTTTTCTCCCACTCTTATAACACTAGAACACATGGACTCAAATGAAACTGAATGTTGGAAGGTTCAGGAGGACAGACAAAAGAAAGTACTCCTTCACACAGCACATAGTTAAACTATGGAATTCGCTCCCTGCAAAAGTAGTAATCGCTACCAACTTGGATGGATTTAAAAGAGGATTAGACAAATGCGTGGAGGAAAAGATTCTCACTGGTTTCTAGCCATGATGGCTATGCTCTACCTCCACTGTACCAGTTGCTGGAAAACACAGGAGGGGAGAGTGTTTTTTGCACCTAGGTCCTGCTAGCAAGTTTGCCATGGGCAACAGGATGCTGACCTAGATGGGCCATTGGCCTGATCCAGCAGCTTCTTCTATGTTCTTATCCTCTTTCTGGTTCCCACATATTTGGTCAATAACAGATTTAACATGAAGGTTTTCCACAAAGCCTTGTTTGACAAACGTTCTTCACTTGCTTCAAGGGGTTGGCAATGTTTTATAAACAACAGTGAGGATGGGTCATCTAAAAAAACATCTCTAACAGCTGCCACATCTATCACTCTCCTGAATTCACTTAGTTGTCTGCACTTTTGGACTGACAAGCCCATTAAAATATGAATCAACTGCCCAAGTCTCTAATTCCACCCTAAGCCATCTCTTGAAAACACTACCACACTCCAACATAAAAGCAGGCTATCGCTCATGTTTTCCTTCATTATAACAATAATAACAAAATAATAACAAAAACAATAATAAAAGAGCCAAACACACACACACTCGCACACAACGCACCGCTCTGGTCAAATAATTTTTCTCATTGGCAAACAGTCAGTGTACCTGGAAACACTGGACAGAACATTCCATAGGTAATTGACATTTTTTCTGTCTCTTTAGAACATTTTGTCAACAAGCAAGTTTGTTGAGCAATATAAACTCTCTTGACAGAATGATTCCAGCTTTTTAGGCAATGTCTCTTGTCAACCAGAGAAAAGAGTTGTCAAAATAATATGTTTCTGTAGGAGAAGGGTTCAAGCTATCTTCCCTGGCATGAAAATGTGATGCCACACATTGAAAGTCAAAGAAATTCTTAAACATTGTATGGATATTTTTTTTCTTCAGTCAAATCCAAAGAAAGGGAAAGGGGGAGGAACACATTATTTTGGCTGCACTCAGTTGTGGGGTTTGCCACTACACCCCCAAAGAAGAACCATGAGACATATTTGAATAATTTTATATGTATTAAAATATAACACAGTTTTGGAGAACCTGCAAACCAAATTAATCGAATTAACCAAATTCAACCTGCACAGGCAGGTAAGGATATGAACTACATCTGGTTGGGGACATCCCTTAATTCACATGGATATGGACATCAACTGAAGGCTATGGCTTTAGGGTGCCTCCTGTAAGCCTGATGGAACAGAAAGATCTATTGGACTGCTGATGCTTTGAGCCCCTCCATCTTAAGCTCATGTTGGAATGTGTGTAAATAAACAAGCCATATTTCATAAAGACACCAGAGACTCCGCTGACCTTCTTTCCAAGGAAACCAAACCCTGGGCAAGTGTAGGATCCTCTGGAGATCTCTCACTGCTTGCAGATTGGGGTGGCGTGTAGCACTATAGTGCAGATGGGGTCTTCGAGAGCCAGGAGAAGTGTCTACAATAGTACCACTTCATTCTATAGGAGTCAAATCACAGGATGAAACACTCCCCCATATGTCAAATACATTACACAAAAAGAAAAGAAAAATAGATGGAGAGTGAAGAGGGGTGGCACCGGTTTTTAATGCTACATAGTTCTTATAACAAGCCTTAAAGAAAATATTTGAGGAAGAGGAGGCAGCAAATTCAACTGGACTCTTAGTGGAGCAATCTTACTTTTCATCGTGCAGCCTTTCTTGTGCCCTGCACACAGAAAAATAAAACTCAGAGAGAAGGCTCCTAGCCTAGCCTTCTCTCTATCATGTTAGTTTTCTGTAGGCAAGGAATCAGCTGCAGCCTGAGGTGATATATATATATATAGCCCGGATGCACAGCCAGCTTTTTCAAAGAACTATGCTGTTGTTGCTTAGCTCTGGAATTTATCACTTAGGCAGGAAGAACAGAATCCCACAGCTGCCCCTCCTCACCAAAGAATCAGGTTATAACATTGTTACTGAAATCTTTTAGAGACATGTTAAAATATTAAAGAAATAAATGTTGTGGCAGAGAGCTCGGTCTGCGTGTCAGTTTCCCGGTGTTTTTGCAGATCCCCCGAGGAATCTTAAGTGGCATTTGAGCTGCTTGTGTTTTTAAAAGCCCCAAGGATGCCAGTCTCAAATCAAAAGATCTTTTACAGAATAGCAGAGGCTCAGCTCTCTTAATACATAAAAATGTTTCAAAACAAAAAGAGAAATATTTTTGCCAGCTTGTGTTTTTTTGTGGATTTTTTTTTTACCCCTCTTCAATATACATCTCTGTCTCTCATGAGTCCCGCGAGGAAGTTCATCTTTGACACAGCCTACAGCTACTCTGACTGTCGGAAGTTAAGTAAAGAACAATGTTCAACCTGCTGCGTAGTAGCTAAGGAAGCAGAATAGCTAAGGAGCAACAAACTACATTGCACATGAATATGTGTCTATTAAAAATAAGTAAGTGCATAGTTGGCTTTCCCTCAGAGAAAACAACAAACAAGAAGGGGGAGGGAGGAAGAGCCACAAAAGTGAATATTCTAACTTTGATTTTAGTTTACAGCCTGAGAGTGCCTCAGGATGGCACAGCAAATAAATGGTACAATAAATAGATTTTTAAAATTTATTATTACATTTATATCCCACCTTTCCTGCAAGGAACTCCAGATGGCGTACAAACCTGGTTCTCCCCCTCCTGATTTGTGAGGTAGGTGAAGCTGAGAGACAGTGGCTCACCCAAGGCCACCCTGTGAGTTTCATGGCCCAGTGGGGATTTGAACCCTGGTCTCTTAGATCCCAGACTGACACTCCAACTACTACCCCACATTGGCTCCGTTAAGTAAACAAATAAATAAAACATACAAGCAGTTGCCAACATTTCAAGCCTTCGGGCACATTTGTAATTTTGAGCAAACGCTTTGGGTACTACACTTTCTGGTCACTTCTCTCCCTTGGATCAACCTGAGAGACAGAAAGCAAACATGTGTGCTGCGCATGCAGACACATCATTTCCTCCCGTGGAATCTGAGTAAAAGTCAGATCCAGGGGAATTAATCTGAGCCTTGAAAAGCAGAAAGAGGGAATGGCAAAGAGTGTCACTCTCCCAACTTTAGCTCAAAGAACTTTCATTCTAGTTCAACTCCCATCCATGAGTTGACAGGAGACTACGAAGCAGGGAGCCTGAATCTACTTGTGTAGGCTCCCCATATGATGACAGAAACCTGGAAAACATGCTTTATGGGGAGAATGCTCCCACTTACTCATCCATGGTGGTGGACACCATTGCCCTCTCCAAACAATCACACACCATCACCTGTGGGTGGGGTAGCATAGTGGAGTAGAACATAGACATCGTGGCTAGTAGCCATTGTTAGGATAAGGCTATCAATGGCTACTGGCCATGATGACTATGTTCTACCTCCACTTTTGGAGGCAGTATACTGCGGAGCAACAGTTGTTGGGAATCACAAGTGGGCAGAGCACTGTTGCATTCAGGTCCTGCTCAGAGATTTCCCATAGGCCACTGTGAGAACAGGTTGTTGGATTAGATGGGCCTTTGACTTGATCCATCAGAGCTTTTCTTATGCTCTTACACTCTTAACTCAGGGAGGAGACATCAGGAACACTTTAGTTAACCAAACCCCCACACAAATGAGGGTTTGTCAGATGCATTACTGTGATAATAGTGCATATTAAAAAAGAAAGATGTGTATCTCACAGACTTCAATATGTAAAGGACACTTAACTAAAGAGAAACTGTATAGGGACTAGTAGATCATTTGTCATTCATGTGAACTAAATAAATACAATGCTGATGGCCTCCATTCAGTGTTAAATGCACAGTAATCACATTAGCAAGTGCAGACATAGAGGCTGTCTCAAGCAATCCCTTGTATGTGTTGGCATGTGGAGCAGGCAGTGAAAGAATTTGATCGTACACAAATAATGCACAAATAGGTGCGCACTTGAGAAAACTATTATTAATAATAACTGCATTTATTTACAAATATTTTATAATTTAAACCTACTTAAATGCTGAGGCATCATGCATATAGTGGGGATAGTTTTCTTAAGGCAAAACTAAAGCTTTGAAAGGTTTGGCCACTCTGATTATGAGTGCGAGTGAATAATCTTTACTTCTTTACCCTGGTACTCATCACTTGAGATGTACTGTACGATTTTTGGACGAACTTTATTTCTGTGAATGTAATGTGTTTTTATTGTTTTTAATACTGCATTTTAAATTTCTATAACTGGCCCTGGGACCTAGTAACAAGAACAACAACAATAATAATATAATCTTAAAAGAAGAATCCATATCCAACAGAATCCTCTGACACATCTAGCCTGATAGCAACCAGTTAAGTGGCTGCTTGGGCATTGCCAGTCGCTCTCGTTCAGCTTAACCTGCCTCACAGTGTTGTCATGTAGATACAACAGAGAGGGAAGGGAGGGGAAACCATGTATGCTGCTTTGAGCTTCTTGGAGGAAAGGTGGGATATAAATTTAGCAAATAAATAAATAAATACGAAATGCATCAACCCCCCCCCAAAAAAAAAGAGTACAGAAGAGAACATATATTTGTATATAATGTGTGTTATGTATTATGTATAAATATAGACAGGCCACATCCACACTAGACATTTATTCCACTTTAAACAATCATGGCTTCCTCCAAAGAATCCTGGGAAGTGTAGTTTGTAAAGGATGCTGAGAATTGTCAGGAGACCGTTATTCCCCTCACAGAGCTCCAATTCCCAGAATTCTCTCAGAAGAGGGGCCACTGGAGCTCTGTGAGGAGAATAGGAGTCTCCTAATAACACTCAGCAACCTTCACATATACACTTCCCAAGATTCTTTGGGGGAAGCCGTGACTGTTTAGAGTGGAATATATGTCTGGTATGGATGTGGCTATACACAACTGCTACAATTTAAACAAAAAACATTTCATTATATTGGAGAAGACTGTGACCAGTTGACCTATGTGCCTGCTCAGTCTGCTATCCAGGTATTAACTGCTGATGGGCAACTTCAAGGTCCCTCCTGCTCTCCTTCCTTAGGGGTCTTTATCTTTAAAGTGGGCTTGCATCAAACAGCCCTGTTAATAGAGGGCATCTTCAAACGGAGGACTGTTCTAAGACAACCCTTCAAACACAGGACAATCCTCTGGAAAGCAACATACATGGCCACCCTACAGACCAATTGCACCAGCACTAAAAACACAGGGTGTGTGTGGATGGGTGCTGAGATGGTCCAAAGAGGCCAACAAGGGACAGTTAATGGTTTTTTTATGCCCTCCTTAGCCTCGTCCTGCAGTGGTCAGCATTCAGATACAACAAGCATACACTGGGCCTGGTGTGACCTTCCTCTTGCCAAGATCAGCTGCAACACAGCCACTGCTGTTTCATTCCACTAGGCGGGCTAATTTAAAAGAAGTGGGGGGGAAAGTTGATTAACATAGCATTCAGATATGTGAGCACAATCTTTAGTAAAAGTAAAAGTGTGTTTCCTTGGAAGTAAAAGTGTGTTTACCTGGATGCAGAAGTAGAGATGGGCAAATCTATCCATTTATGTTTCTATTAGTTTCTCACCCACCCCCATTGTAAATTCAGTTCTCTATGTTTCCACATCAGTGCAAAATTCTCCTCATGTACACATATTCATCTCATATGCAGATTTTTTTTCAAAGCAATTTTCCCTAATATATTTTGATATGTGATTTTCACTAATATGTATGTACTTCTATTCCCATTTCACCCCAGTGTATGCATTTTTGTAGACATTACTTGGATAGAGAACTGCACTGCAAAATTCTGAGCAGTGCGAATTTTGAAAGATAACTATGTTTTGGTTCGCATATTGTTTTAGAAAGTGGGGACTGGGTAGGTTTGCCTTTAAATGTGAACGCAATCAAATCCCCCCCCTCCTTACTTGGAAGTAATATCCAATGTGTTCAGTGAGGTTACTCCTAGGTACACATTCACAGAACTTCAGCCTAAGTCTTGACTTGGTGCCTAAAACTGAACAAGGAGGGCACTTGGTAGACCTCCCTAGGAAGGCTATTCCATAAATGGGACACCAACATTCCAAAGGCTTTATCTTTGGTTGCCAACCAGCTCAGTTCTGAAGTCACTTTTGCTGTTGCTTCCACCTCCATCACATGTTGCAAAGAAAGTAAGGGGAAGGGAGGAGTATATTTAGGGTATACTTGGGAGGGGGAACTTTTGAGGGCTACTGACAGTGCTAGAAGAAACTGAAGAGGAAGTATCACCTTCACTCTTTTGATGAGAACTCAGAACAGGAGCAGTTTCCTATAGTCGACAGACAGCTGTGACAAGTTGGTTCTTCCAGCCTGTCTTTGTTTGACAGTGTTTCAGAGCCAGACATCTGCATTAGTTCTGCATGTCTGACAACTGACAAGTCCTATTTGTTGTGCAGATAATTGTAACTGCTTTATTCCTCCCTCTGCCCTCCCCTGGGTGCAGTAGTCTATCATAAAAATGCAATGGCTGTTCAGCTTATTTTTGAAGATGTGCTCTTCAAGCTAGAGAGGGCAGTGCAAAAAAAAAAAAGAGAGTGATAGCTGTTGTGCCCGACAACCAAAGCACAAGCATGTCATCTTGGATGCATTTGCTTGCTTCTGGAAGGCTTGCTGTTTATTCAGAATACTTTTACCAGCAGAACTATGCTTTTGAACAATGTTAGAATATATGTCTATATATATATGCTTGTAAACACACACATATAGACAAAGAAATAATGTACCACTTCACAAAGAAGATTGGGAGTGGAGGGGGATCACATTTTTTTAAAAAAATATCCCAAGGAAACTCCGCCGCCCCCTTCAAGTAGAAGACTAGCATATGTGGGGTAAAGGCTCTAACCCAGCTCTCTGTTTGCTCTCTGTTTGCTGTGCATAGACTTCCTTTACACCAGGCCTGGGGCTCCTGGGACTGAACGTGGGCAACCCTTAATCCTCTTTCCAGACAACACACCTCTCTCAAAGTTACAGCCCTCATGAGCTCAGCTCTGCACTTTCCTTAAGTGTTTTTACCTGGTTGGAATGTCTCTTTGAACTGTGCTAATGCCTCTTGCTAGCTTGGATGGGAGATGGAGGTGTGCCTGATTGTGCATAAATGTCTGGTTTGTGCATGGGTGGAATACAGCCTACTGTCAAAGGTGAGAATTAGAGATGGGGGAGAAATTTGATTCAGTTCACATTTGAAGCTGAATCTATCAAATTCACACTTTCTGAAACAACACGAGAATTAAAACACAGCCAGCCTTCAAAATTCACACTTATTTAAATTTTGTGATGCAGTTCTCCAACCAAGCAATGTTTGCAAAAATGCTCATATTAGGTTAATGTGGGCATAAACATGGATATATGAGTGAAAGCAACATACAAAAATGCATTATATTAGGATAAATTGCTTGCAAAATATGTGTGTATTTCCCTACAAAAATGTGTTTATTTGGAGAAATTTGAACTAATATGCTGAAGAATTTTCATGAGGATTTTTAAAAATTGCAACTTGCTGCAGAAATGTGGAAAACTGGGTTAAAGATTGGAAACATGAGAAACTGAGAGAATTGAATTGAGAGATCCTTCCATACCTAGTGAGAATCACATCATTGATTGCTCCTCCCAACTTTGCCTCTGGTTCTGTCCACCACAAACATGTGGTCCCAAGAAGTTTATCCATGATGGAATGTGGTCCTCAGTCTGAAAAAGTTCCCCATCCATTTTACATGCTACTTTGGATCCATGATGATCCCAGGCACTACCTTTGTGGTTGCTTCCATCTCAGTCCCAGCAAAGCATAGACATTCTGCCTATGTGACTAGAGCTGACTGTGTGGATATGTGCCACACTGAAATTATCCCCACTCATTTGATATCTTGCAATGAGCAGGAGGTTGAACTAGATGACTTCCCAAGTACCTTCCATGATTTTATAGGGATGTTTCAGTGTGGTAAATATCCATATTTCTTATCCATGCAACCCGCCCTAGCCACATAGGCAGAATTTGTATGCACTACCTGGATCAAGATGGGAGCAACCACAAAGGTAGTATCCATCATGCCACTCCAAGTAACATATTGTTCCTTTCTAGTCAAACTTTCCCTGCCCACAACCCCATTGTGATCCCCCTGTCTCAGTGACCTTTTAATTCTCTCTCAAAAAGCTGCACTTTGTCAACATTCTACTGCTGACAGCTTCACCCTGAGCCGTTAAAAACTTTGTGAATATTTCATGATATTGAAGCAGCTCTGCTGGGGAGTGGGTGAGGGATTGCAATGACAGCTAAGAGCCAGAGAGTTTTTTTGGGGTGTGTGTGTTATGTAATATACAGGAGAGGCGGTTGTGTCATGATGTTATCCATTACTGTTGAATGTCTTAAGTCTGAAATTAGTTTCCTTGTGACTGCTAAAAGCCTCCCCCCCCCCCAATAAAGCAAAATTGGCTTGATTAAGTGAATGGATAGCATGGTCTAGAAAACCTGATGCATCAGCAGTTTGCACAAGTGCTTTACTCTGCCACTGCAGGTGTAAACAAGGTCAGCAGGGGTGTCTGTAATCTGCCTCATATTTCAGTGGGAAGCTGTCAAGGATTCTTCTCCACACTAGTCTCACCTCTGGAAAGCAAGGCAAGATATAATATTTTACAGCTGCCTGCTAGCACATGATGCTGGGCCCCGTGCATTTTTTTTTATGACAGTCATCCTGACTGCTGGCAACAGACAGACCACCTGTAAATGGGGAAAGGAGTCAGTGATACATTGTATGACAAAGTAAGAGAGGGTTCCCCAGCATGCTATTTTGAGAACTGGATTAACATCCACTCAAGGGAGTACTCCTGGTCTTTTTTTTTTTTAAATGGCTAATCTTTCCAATCCCAAGGACGCAATGCGGGTGACAAAATCCTGTAAAGAAAAGTCATTGTACAATTAAAAGTTATGGTATGTACGAAATGGATGATAGTTTCTGAAATCTGTTTAACCCCTTAAACCAAGGGTAGCCAATATGGTGCCCTCCAGTTGTGGGAGGCCACAACTCCCGTATACCCTGACCATTGGCAACAATATTGGCCTGACCAAGACATCGAAGAGCATGTGCAGACCAAAATGATACATTGGTTGCTGCAGCTATACAGCTTTGTTAGTGCCAAATAGAGATGGGGGAAGAAATTCAATCGGTTTGAATTTATAGGCGAACCCACCTCATACCGTTTCTAAAACCGTAAGTGAACCAAAATATAGCCATTGTTCAAAATTTGCACTTCTCCAAATTTTGCAGTGCAGCTCTCCAGCCAAAATGTGTACAAAAATGTATATGCTAGAGTTAAGTATGCATATGTTAAGCATATGAAAATGCACTATATGAGTACATCACATTGCAAAGATATGTATATTACACAAAACTGCATACAAAGTTGTGCATAGTAGGAGAGATTCACACTAAAATAAGGCTGCATAAGTCTGTTCTTAAGATATCATGAGTAGTGATGTATCACAGGGAGCAATTTGCACCCACACCCAAAAGAAGATTCAAGAGACTGACGTCAGAAGAAAGGTTATGTTTATTAACTTCAACTTAAACCAATTAACTGAATACAGAAATTATGGGCAAGTGAGCGTTTTAACAAATCCTGGTAGGGAAAGGCCCGTCCAGACCCCTAGGCAAGTGTTACAGCCACTGTCTGTGGGCTCCCAGCAAAGGATGGAGAAGAAAAGACCCCCTTCTTGTTGGCAATCTTTGGGTATGTACCTCACATGCACCCCAAGGACCCTGTAGGCATGTTCACCCCGATGTGTGTGTCAAGTTGAAAGGGCACCCCTCAGGTCCCAAAAGACATAGAGCACTAGCAGATCCCTAAAGAGTGTCCTTAACACAATAATGTCTCAGCTACCTAGTGAATTTTTCTCCCCAATTACTTCACCTGCCCATACTCCATGCCCCGCTGGGAACCAAACCATGCCTCTCCCCCACAAGCCAAACAAATTGATCACAAGGGTTTGAAGTAGGTAAAAAAGAGCGAAGCCCAAGGCCAATCAAGGAACCATCCAAAATTGTACTTGTCCCCTTTAACGGGCAACTGACCAAGCCCGCCCTGCATGTAGGGAGAAAGGGAGAAAGGGTACAGCAAAACACACAAAGAGGAAGAATTTGTGGGAGGAGCTGGCTTGTAAGTCCAGCTGCTTACTACCTCCCATTGGCCACTGTCTCACAGATGACCAACTCCTCAGCCAATCCCTTCCTTCAGGAGACAACTTCCTGAGTCCTCTTTAAGAAGGGCCATGTGAAGGCAAACTTGAAAGGTAGGGGAATCTCCACTGATTCCTTTGTTTTGAAATGCACTGGGCATTTTCGATCTCCTATTAAAATGTCATGTATGTCTTTAAGGCTTTAAGACTTTAATTCTCATTTAGCCTTTTTTGTGCTCTGGTGCAGCCCCTTCCCCTTTTCATCTGCCTCCAAAGGATTGCCAGATTTCATTCAAATCATGAAGATAAAAATGTGGTACAATCCTTTGGGGTGAAGGGGAGGGTGTGAAACATGGGACCAAAGAAGAAATGGAGAAGGAAATAGCTGCATCTACATCTTCTTTTAAAATGACAAAAGTAGTTAAAGAACAGATGCATGCCCTGAGTTGCAGGCTTGCAACTCTACCTTAGTGCATGGAGGTTGCACATCAAAATGTCCTTGACTATGGAAAGCACACACGTCTGGGTGAAGTCTTCTGATTTGGGGGAGATCTTTTTATGCGCTGGAGGATATATTCATCAAAGTATTCCACAGTCAGATTGAAAGTCATATTTTATCTGTGCTATGTTTATTTTTGGCTGCAGCGAAGGGAGACACGTTGCTTTCTCTAGTGTATTGGCATGTCTTTTATCATTAAGGCTTTATTTTAATTTGTTACTTTGTCAGGCAGGCTAATTAATACTAAATATACCAAACTGATGTGTATGAGGAAACCTACACACAAAAAAGTTTTTGCCAGGCTGGCTGCAAACTCCTGTGATGAATTAATTGTCATCCTGCTTGGTAGGAGTGGAGTCAGCGATTATGTGCAAATTGCTGTTTTGGAGATCAGGAGATTCACTAAAACAGATGTAATTAAATGCACTTGATAATTACCATTATGCCAGTACTTAATATTAATTGGACCGTGGGGTCCCGATTTTCTCTACAAGAAATGAAAATGGCTGAAGGAGGAAAAAGGAAGTGGGATGCAATGGCGAGATGGAGTGAGTGCTTGCCAGGGCAGCCACAGTTACAATTCATTTAAAATGGGTGGAGCTGTGCAAGGGAATCTGTTTAAGAACGTCTTACAGTCAAACTCCAAGTAACAGCATTAGCTGCCACGCTTGTTCCTTTCCACGTAAGCAAGGGTGGGGAACCTCAGGCCCAGGGTTCAAATGCAGACCTCCAGCCCTCTCTATTTGCCCTCAGAACTCTTCCCAGGCCACACCTCCTCCAGGACCCCCCCCCATTGGCCTGGTTTCACACTCAGGCCCCATCTACACTAATCACTGAAAGCAGTATCATACCACTTTAAACAGGTGTGGCATCCCCCGAAGAATCCTAGGAATTGCAGTTTGTAAAGGGTGCTGCAAGTTTTTGGGAGATCCTGTTGCCCCCACAGAGCTAAGTTTTCAGAGTGGTTTGACAATTAATTCCTCTTCCCAGAAATGGTAGCTCTGTGGCGGGAAGAGGGGTCTCCTAACAACTCTAAGCACCCTTAATGAATTACAGTTCCCAAAATTCTTCGGGGGAAGCCATCGCTGTTTAGAATTTAAATGTATAGTGCAGATGGGGCCTCAGAGCATTTTTGTCTGGCTGGGATGTGTCCTTAAAGCCTGATAATGTGTCTGTTTGGTTCAGTGGCAAGGTGAGGTACAGGCTGGGTGCAAGACAAGGCAGAACAGTACTGTCCCTTCTATGTGTTGTGGCCTGGGTAGCAATGCGGTGCCCTCTGGAGGATGTTGCCCTCTGGAGGAGGTTTCAGTTGGTGCAGTCTGATGACATGGACAAAGTGCTGGTGATGATGTAGCCAGCAATGTGTCCTCTCGACCCTTGCCCTTCTTGGCTTATTAAAGCTTGCTGAGAGAGTTTGACTGAGTGGATCCAGGGAGTGGTCAATGTATTGTTATGGGAGGGAGTTTTCCCAGCCACCCTGAAAGAGGCAGTGATCCAGCCGCTCCTGAAAAAGCCCACTCTGGTACCCAGCTCTATTACTCTGTAACATTTGAACCATGAAAGGCTGTGCAAGCCCTGGTGGTGAGCTGGTTGAGGGCCAACCAATAAACTGTATCATAGCAAGACAGAGGCACTGTGGATTGGTGGTTCCAGAGTTTGGATGGTGGTCAGTTGCCTCCTTTGGATGTGGTCGTACTCCCTCTGAAAGAGCTGGCCCATCTGAACAGGGATAGCATGACCACAGTTTCCATGCACTCATAACCTCCAGGTTGGATAACTGGGATGTGCTGTATGTGGGACTGTCCTTGATGCTGGTCCGGAAGCTGCAGCTGGTGCAAAATGCAACTGCTCACTGGGGTGGGGTATTGCCAACATGTCACCCCACTGCTGAATGAATTGCACTGGCTGCCTATTAGCTACTGGGCTAAGTTCAAGGTTCTGGTTTTGGTGTACAAAGTCCTTTATAGCTTGGGACTAGGATACCTGAAAGACCATCTTACCCCTTATACACCCAGTCAATAACTGCACTCTGCAGGTGAAGGCCTCCGGCAGATACCATCTTATCAGGAGGTCCATTCTGCACAACATAGGAAACGGACCTTTAGTGTAGTGGCACCTACCCTTTGGAATTCCCTCCCCTTAAATATTAGACAGGTGCCATCTCTGTTATCTTTTCAGCGCCTACTGAAGACCTTTCTCTTTCAACAAGACTTTTAAGTAGAGACCTTATTATCCCAGTATGTGTCTGTGTTGGAATTGCTGTGTTGGAATTAAGTGGGGTTTTTTTGTATGTTGTTGGACTACAACTGCTATCGGCCTCAGACAGCATGACTAATGGCAATAGATGATGGAACTCCCTGCCTATTAAGCTTAGGCAGCTACCTTCATCATATGGTTTTAGGTGCCTGATGAAAACACTCCTCCTCCTCAATATTTCAGCAAACCTATCCAGATACATAATTCTGTCATGCATTCTGTTTTTAAATTCCCTTTATTTTATCTTTATTCCCTTGATGAATATTTTACTGTTCACGTACACCATTTAGAGACTATTATTTTTGAGTAAGTGTTTTATCAAATTTATTAAACAAATACATGCATAAATGCACTTTTGTGCACATTACATGACTGGAGAACTGAATCGCAAAATTCAGTGTGACTTTCAAAGGATGGCTGTTACTTCTGTCCTGATATTGTTTCAGAAAATGTGGGTTAGGGAGGTTTGACTTTAAATGCAAACTGAATCAAAATTCTCCCCCAGCCCTGCCTGAGAGACCCGAGGAGAGACTAGAACTGCAAACTTTCAGAACTACCCCACCTCACTGTGCAATTGACCTCAACAATGCACAAAAGAAGTGAGTGTTTCCTTTCTGCACCTCCTAGCCTAATATAGAGATGTCTTGGAAATACCCAGTCTTATCTTGTCTCAATGGAGATCCTGCCAACTGAGTATATGAACTCCCTTGGTAGTACATATGTTCAGCGTTCTGCAAAGCTTCTTTCTTCCCCATGCAAACTCTCCAGGCTCTTCCAATTGTGCCACAATTGTCAAGGGGGGAAAGAAATCACCCACACCTCCCAGGTCCATCATATTCAACCAAGCAATAAACTGGTACTCATGGGGCATAGAAATCAACTCCTACAGCCCAGGAGGGAGGAAAAAATCACCTCAAGGCAAACTCACTGGATCATCGGATTTTTTTTTTATGTTGAAAATTATTTCACAAAGGCCTGTTTAGGAAGGAGAGCTCCCCCATAAGTTATGCTTCACAGAAAAATCAAAGAGAATTGTAAGGCCCCTGTTGCTGCTACCTTTACAGAGTCTATAACAAACCCAAGAAATAGACCTAGATGTGTGCTGTTAGTCATCATTAGAGGCAACTGTAGCAGCTTAGGACCAGTCTACTTAAGGCATCACCTTACCCTATATGTGCCTATTCAATCACTTCAATCGGTGGAATTTGCACTTCTGTAAGTGCCACATAATGTTTGTTCTCCATTTGCAAGGAGTCAGTCTTTTAGTGTGGCAGCACCTACACAGTGGATCTCCCTGCCTATTGACGTTAGCCAGAAACCTTCACTCTATTGCTGTAGCCACCTGCTAAAAAACTGGGTTTTTTACTATTAATTCAGCAAACCTGCCTAGCTATAGAATTTAAGTTACCAATATTCGTTTTAAAAGGTTTGCTGATTTTAGTTGTGTTTTAATGACATATATATATATATATATATATGTTGTGACAGTTGTATGGATTTTAGCTGAGTTTTGTTTCCAGTTCCATTATGTATACCGTTTAAAGATCTCTTTGACAAAATGCTTTATATTCATTCTAAATAAATATGAATACATACATAAATAAATAGCGGTGAGGTCTCTTCTCAAGCATGCCAGATGGATCAAGGCCCCAGACTCATTTTTGGTGGCGGTCGTGGTGGTGGGTAGCTAAGAGAGACATTGGGGAGGTGTGATGTTAACTTCACATAGGAAATCCCGACTACTGTCCCTATTGTCCCTATGAAGGCATAGGACCATAGCTCAGTGGCAGAGCATCTGGTTTGCATGCAGACGGCCCCAGGTTCAGTCCCTTCCATCTCCAGGTAGGGCTGGATGAGACTCCTCTCTGAAGTCCTCGAGAGCTGCTGCTACTCAGTGAAGGCAACACAGAGCTAGACAGACTAATGGTCTGACTCAGTAAAAGAAAGCTTCTTATGTTCCTACTTCTTTAAAAGCATTCAATGCAGCAGGCCATTTAGCTGCATGAACACATTATCCTTTAGGATGCAGCTCTCTCATTTTGCCTTGCACACTTTTTTTCCACCACACAGTGTGGCGTAGTGGTTAAGGTGTCGGATTACGACCTGAGAGACCAGGGTTCGAATCCCCACATAGCCATGAAGCTCACTGGGTGACCTTGGGCCAGTCACTGCCTCTCAGCCTCATGAAAACCCTATTCATAGGGTCGCCATAAGTTGGAATCGACTTGAAGGCAGTCCATTTACATTTTGGAGAGCATAAAGAGGTATTCTTAGGGAAAGCAGCACCTCCCGTATTTTAAGTATGCACGTGCATGTGTGTGAACACACACACACACACACTTGGGCAGAGCTTGGAACAGTTACTTTTTTGAACTACAACTCCCATCAGCCCAATCCAGTGGCCATGCTGGCTGGGGCTGATGGGAGTTGTAGTTTAAAGAAGTAACTTTTCCAAGCTCTGCACTTGGGGCACATGAACATAGGAAGTAAAAAAACAAAGAAGCAAAATAAAGGATAAACCACTTGGCGTGCTTAGCACAAGGTTTCTTCTTTCCAAAGAAATCTTTGAAATTCAAAGAAAGACACCTGCCAAGAGGATGCATCCTGCTATAAAAGTGGAGAATGAGATCTTTCACTCCCTTGTTATTTCAAAGAGCTCTTGTCACTTAATTACCTTGTTACTTTCAGATAATTGTCATTCCAGAGCCTAGATACTAACTGATCACTATTCATTTATTTCTCCCCTTGTCAATAGTCTGAAATGGATGCTGCAATGTGTCTGAACTTTCTGCCAACAGTGAAAAACAGCAGGGCAGATGTTTGGTAGACATTTCGAGAGTGCCAACAGCTCTCCAGGAAAAAAAGATAGTAATCAATGCCTTGCAAAAAAGAAAAAAGAAAAGAGAGAGGAAAAGAAAGATACAGTAGATTATTAAAATGTTTTGAGAATCGGGAGCAGAGAAAAGGAGTATTCTCCACATTTATGTTAACACATTCTCTGCACAGGGTTGTTGTTCTTTAAGCAAGGGAATTTGTCCAGTTTGAGAGCCACAGCTGTGATTAAAGCAGCTCAAAGTGTTTAGCAAAAGTCATGTGAGTTTCCAGTTAATTGGATCATATCTAACAAAGCTTAGGACCTTTCGACATAATACTAGAAGCTTCTTTCAGCAGAGCCATTCCAAGACATTTTGCAGTCTGAGGGAAAGGATGTGTTTGTACCCCTTATCACCTATTAAAGAAGCTGACTGGACTGGCAGTTGAAACTTTCTGGCAGCAAGACTGTCCACTTTACCTGAGGAGAGAGAGCTAGCTTTGGGAGTGAAAGGCATGCCCTGTAGATGGAAAGTTCTGTCAATTTCAGTTCTCTCAGTTTCTCATTCTGCCAATCTTAAATTAAGTTTTCCACTTAGCAATTTGCGTTTTTTTAATCCTCATGAAAATTCTTCAGCATTTTAGTGTGAATTTCTCCTGATAAACATGTTTTTGTAGGCAGTTTTAAGACATTTTTGTCATATAATGCATTTTGAATATTATTCTCCCTCATATATTCATTTTTATGCACACTTTCCCCTAACATATGCATTTTTGGTAAACATTTTGTGACTGGCAAACTGCGAAATTCAAATAAGTGTGAATTTCAAAGGATGGCTGTGTGATGTTCCTATATTAATGTATATATGGTAAGTGTTGGTTGTTTAGAAGATATATGGTAAGTAGTGAAAGAGGAGGGGGAGTGAATGGGCAGTAGAATGCTAGATGATTGGCTGAGTGTTTAAAATGGCTGAACGTATAAAAGGAAGAGTGAGAGTGGAATCGAGGGGAGAAGAGAACTGAGTGGGTTGCTTGGTGGGGTTTAGAGAGTTGTTTGACAGGAGAGAGTGGAGAAGGAGGGAGGTGGAGTTCGGATTAGTATTGAGTAAAACCATATGCTTATGTGCTTTAAGAAGAAATCTTGTTAATCTTGTTAGCTTTGTTATCTTTAATAAATACTTAATTTAGTTTACCAAAGGCCTGATCCTTGACTTGGGTTTCACAGACCAGAAGGGAGGGTAAGGTAATGACCAAGGCTGAAGGGGAACTGTAACAAATGGTGGCAGCGGTGAAGAGAATAACAATACCAGTATTCAGAGTCTCTGGGAATACTAGTATTAGAACGTGACTGGTGGTTGCCTAGCAGGGGGATCTGTTGAGATCTGTGCTAGAGCGGGGAGAGAAAAAATAAAATAAAGGACAGTCCGGACTGGTGGAGTCCCTGGTGGTGCCTAGAGACAGGCAGTAACCACGCGCAGGTAGGAACCTGACAGGGAGAGCCAGGGAAGGATGCCTCACACGTGGTGGCAGTAGCGGTGGGATACGAACAACAGAGAATCCAGATCCAAACAAAGGAGACTACGTCACAGGTGTTGGCTGTAGCAGTGAGATACGAATACTAGAGAATCCCTACCAGTGGTGTGGCAAACAGAAATAACAGAACAAGATTACTTGTGAGAGTGACTGGCAAAGAGTGTGTGGCAAAGAGTGAGTGAACTCAAACACCATGGCTGAATATATAAAAATGAAAAGAGAGGAGCTGGTGGAGAAGTGCGTAACATTCAATTTACCTCACGAGGGTAAAGGGGTAGATGAATTGAGGGTAGCACTTATAGGATTTGCAACTGCCCAGCAAAAACAACCTGCCAGAGAAGAGACCCCAGAAGGATATTTAAGCAATCCCGCTTATATAGAGTACTTGAGAGAGAAGTTGAGGATGGAAACTGAGAGAATGAGGATGGAGGCTGAGGAAAAAGACAAACAGCGGGTCTTTGAGGCTGAGGAAAAAGACAAACAGAGGGAGTTGGAAACTGAGAAGTTGAGAATGGGGTTTGAGGAGAGGGAGAAGCAATGAGCAGTGGATGCCGAATTACAAGTAGAAAAGTTAAAATTGGAAAGAGAGAAGTTTCATTCTGATGAAACAAGAAAGGACAGAGATGGAGCAAAAATAAAAATTACTCCAAAGGACTTTGCTGTCTATGAGCCTGGTCAAGATCCTCAAATTTACCTCAGCACCTTTGAAAAAGCAGCTCAGTTGTGGGGGCTACCTGAAGATAAATACATGCAGTATTTATCAAACTTGATTAAAGGGGAATTGGCTGAGGTATACCAATATTTCCCCTCAGACAGGCCCGTCACCTATGCTGAATTCAAAGAAGCAGTGTTTAAAAGATTCAGACTGGGGCCTGATTATTTTAGAAAGCTTTTCAGAAATTGCCAGATACAGACAGGGAGGCCTTTTGTGGAGCTGGGGGCAAAACTGATGGACATATTTGGGAAATGGCTGACAAGTGCAAAAGCTCAGTCTGTGGAGGAGGTGAAAAACCTCATGATATTGGATCAATTATACCATCAGTTACCACCAGAAATAAGGCTCCTGGTCAAAGACCGTTCCCCTACATCTGTGCAGGAGGCCACAGAGATGGCGGATCACTTCGCCTCCAACAGAACTGGCTGGGTGGGGAAAACATCAAGAGATTTTAAACCCAGACCATATAACGCTGGCAGAAGGGATGTGGTACCACAGAGAGTGAGTCCTCCAGTAAAATCTGAAGGGCACAGGACACCCCAGAGTGGATCTGTGTACCCTAAAAGTGAGGAGAAATTATGCTACAAATGTGGTAGACCGGGGTACCTACGTTTTCAATGTGAGGTTGCCAACCCCATTAGTAATCCTGCTCAGACAAGGGCAGTGAAAACAGAGCCCAAGGCTTTAGAAACAGCGAAAAAGGTTCAGTTCTGCCAGATAAACTGGACAGAAGTAACAGACCTTGATTCAAGTCTGAGAGAGGAAGTGAGTGTACAAGGGGCAAATTATTGGGCATTGCTTGATACTGGTGCCGCTCAGACATTACTGAGGCCAGATTTAATAAAATCTGAGGTAATATTACCTCAGGAAACTGTGACTATCCAAGGAGTGAGGGGTCAACCAGAAAGTTTGCCTGTGGCCTTGGTGGAAATGACTTGGAGAGGCCGAGAGGGCCGATATAAAGTAGGCATTAATGCCCAGCAACAAGAACCAGTAATACTGGGAAGAGATGTAATGGGCGCCCAAGGAAAGATCTATGTAGTGACCAGACAGCAAATTGGCAGAGAAAAAGAAGCCATATTAAGGGGGGCTGAAACAAACAGGGTGGAATCTGTTAACCAGAATCAGATCACCATAGCAACCACTAGCAGGCCTGCTGAAGGAGACAAACTGTATCAAGTGGTCTCTGATAATGATGAGATCAATTCAGGGAAGAGCTGCAAAAAGATATAAGTCTGAAGCAGATAAAGGAACAAACTCTGACCCAACAGATTCCTTTCACTGACAAACTGAGGAATCAAGTTGTGTGTGAGAATGGGATTTTATATAGACTGTGGATGCCTGCTGAGAGAAAGGATGAATGTGAACCAGTGAAGCAATTGATAGTACCTAGCAAATACAGAACTAGATTGCTAGAGGTAGCCCACGATGTCCCATGTGCAGGACATCTGGGAATAAAAAAGACCAAGAGGAGATTGGCAGCACACTATTATTGGCCAAACATCTCCAAAGATGTAAAACAACATTGTCTATCTTGTGGAATATGCCAAAAGGTGGGAAAAAGTGGAGTAAAGACTAAGGCACCCTTAAAGCCCCTTCCTATAATTGGACAACCCTTTTATAGAGTGGGGATAGATTTGGTGGGCCCTTTTTCCAAACCCAGAAGGCATGGCAAGAAATATCTATTGGTGGTGGTGGATTTTGCCACCAGGTACCCAGACGCAGAAGCACTAAGATCCGTGGAAGCCCCTGTAGTGGCAGAGGCTTTATTAAAAATCTTTATGAGGCTGGGTTTCCCTCATGAAGTGCTGACGGATCAAGGCAGTGTATTCATGGGAGAAGTGATGCAATGTATGTGGAAATGTTGTGGTCTAAAACATCTAAAGACCACTACTTACCATCCCGCCACTAATGGGTTAACAGAGAGATTCAATGGCGTTTTGAAGGGCATGATCAGACGCTATGTTCAAGATCACCCACAAGACTGGGATGAAAGGTTGGGATGCTTCTTGTTTGCATACAGAGAAGTCCCTCAGGAGTCAACAGTCTTCTCACCCTTTGAACTCATGTTCACTAGAAAAGTGAGGGGACCTTTGGAACTATTAAAAAATTCATGGGAAGGAACCCTGGGAGAGTACAAAACATCTGTAGTAGATTTTGTATTGGAATTCCGCAATAAATTAACATGAATGATGGAGATGCTGAAAACGAATTTGAGTCAAGCACAGGAGAAGCAACGTTACTGGTATGACAGAACAGCCAGGGAACGTGTGTATGATGTGGGAGATATGGTTATGGCGTTCATACCCAGGAAACATGACAAATTACAGGCTAACTGGGAAGGACCATATACCATCAGAGAAAGGCTTGACACAGTGACGTATGTAATCACCACAGACCAATTAAACAAAAGCAAAGTGGTTCATGTAAATATGTTGAAGCCTTACCATACCAGGGATGCACAGGTGTTGCAAGTTACCTTATTCCCTGAGGGAAGTGGGCCTGAACTTCCAGATTTGGTACAGGAAAGCAAAGACAAAGGAGGGGTAGATCAAGTGGAATGGTCAGAGGAGGTGAAGGAGGAAGTAAAAGAAGAGATTCTGAGAGTTTTGAAAACCTATAGGAATCTCTTTAGCAACAAACCTGGCCGAACCAGTATAGTTATACATTCCATTGATACTGGAGATCATGCCCCAATCAGATCTGTTCCATACCGTGTGAATGGGAAAGTTTTGAATGAGATCAAAAAGGAGGTGGAAGAGATGCTGGAATTAGGAGTGATCAGGGAATCCATCAGTCCCTGGGCCTCAAGTATTGTCCTGGTTCCGAAAAAAGATGGAACGACCAGGTTTTGCATTGATTATCGGCTAATCAATAAAATTACTGTCCCAGATGCGTATCCTATGCCTAGGGTAGACGCAATGTTAGAGTTATTGGGGGCAGCAACCATTATCTCTACACTAGATCTCTGTAAAGGATTTTGGCAAATGGAACTAGACGAGCAATCCAGAGCCAAAACTGCCTTCAGTACACCAGATGGGTTATATGAGTTTGTGACCTTACCCATGGGACTAAGGAACTCACCAAGTTCATTTCAGAGGCTAATCAATACTGTGTTGCGAGGCATGTCAGATTTTGCAGTGGCCTATATCGATGACATGGCCATTTTTAGCAAGTCGGTGCCTGAGCATGTCCAACACCTGACAACAGTATTGGAGGCCTTAAGAAAAGCAGGCCTCACAATAAAAGCTAAGAAATGCCAGTTTGGACTAAAGAAGTAATCTATTTAGGACATAAGGTGGAGAGTGGGAAAATCACCCCCTTATGGAGCAAGGTGGAGGCAATACAAGCGTGGCCGATCCCCTTAACCAAAAAACAAGTAAGGGCATTTCTGGGTGTGGCTGGATTTTATAGGAAGTTTGTGAGAAATTTTGGGGAAATAGCAACCCCCTTGCATGAATTAACAAAGAAGAAGTGTTCTGAGCGTGTGGTATGGACGGATAAATGTCAGAAGGCTTTTGATCTACTGAAGCAAGCCTTGTGCTTTAGCACCAGACTATAAGAAACCATTCATCGTGGCTACAGATGCATCGGACCTGGCGCTGGGAGTCGTCTTGCTGCAGGAGAGAGAAGGCACCAGACATCCAGTGGTGTACCTGAGTCGCAAGCTGACGCCGAGGGAGAAAAACTATTCGTCGGTCCAGAAGGAGTGCCTAGCGGTCGTGTGGGGACTGAACAAGTTGCTCCCATACGTGTGGGGATGAAGATTCACAGTGACTACGGATCATCGGGCCTTGTTATGGTTGCAGACTATGAAAAACCATAACACTATGCTGCAGAGGTGGTCCTGGGCCCTACAGGATCATCAAGTGGACTTCCAGTTCATCAAAGGCAAGGACAATGTACTGGCCGATGGACTTTCCAGGCAAGTGGCTGGGACTGCAGTGACGTGACCAGATGGAGGAACAAAGAAAGACATTTTCCCCTTAGAGACTTTTATTTGTTAACGTGACGTATAAATCCTGGAACAGGAATAATACTCTGCCGTTGTTTTAAGGGGGGGAAATGTGATGTTCCTATATCAGTGTATATATGGTAAGTGTTGGTTGTTTAGAAGATATATGGTAAGTAGTGAAAGAGGAGGGGGAGTGAATGGGCAGTAGAATGCTAGATGATTGGCTGAGTGTTTAAAATGGCTGAATGTATAAAAGGAAGAGTGAGAGTGGAATCAGGGGGGGAGAAGAGAACTGAGTGGGTTGCTTGGTGGGGTTTAGAGAGTTGTTTGCCAGGAGAGAGTGGAGAAGGAGGGAGGTGGAGTTCGGATTAGTATTGAGTAAAACCATATGCTTATGTGCTTTAAGAAGAAATCTTGTTAATCTTGTTAGCTTTGTTATCTTTAATAAATACTTAATTTAGTTTACCAAAGGCCTGATCCTTGACTGGGGTTTCACAGACCAGAAGGGAGGGTAAGGTAATGACCAAGGCTGAAGGGGAACTGTAACAAATGGTGGCAGCGGTGAAGAGAATAACAATACCAGTATTCAGAGTCTCTGGGAATACTAGTATTAGGACGTGACTGGTGGTTGCCTAGCAGGGGGAACTGTTGCGATCTGTGCTAGAGCGGGGAGAGAAAAAATAAAATAAAGGACAGTCCGGACTGGTGGAGTCCCTGGTGGTGCCTAGAGACAGGCAGTAACCACGAGCAGGTAGGAACCTGACAGGGAGAGCCAGGGAAGGACGCCTCACAGGCCGCGTTTCAGTTCTCATATTGTTTCAGAAAGTGTGAAGTTGATAGATTTGGCTTGGAATGTGAACTGAATCAAAATCCTCCCCCATCCCTAATACACACAAATCCATAATTGCCATTTCCTGCTCCCAGAATCTGTCACCTTTTAAGGCTGGCTCACATTGCCTAACACGGCTGGCCCAATGTAGCAATTTATGTGCATGCATGAATATTGTGTGCACTGTGAACAAAGGACAAGAAGTACAGTATTTTAACGTTCAATGCACTTTAGTAAAAAAAAGTAAAGGTGTCCCCGCACTTGTAGTGCGAGTCATTTCCGATTCTTAGGGTGACGTCTTGCGACGTTTACTAGGCAGACCGTATATTTGGGGTGGGATTGCCAGTCCCTTCCCTGGCCTTCCTTTACCCCCTAGCATACGCCGGGTACTCATTTTACCAACCATGGATGGATGGAAGGCTAAGTGGACCTCAACCCCTTTTACCAGAGATTCGACTTCCTCCTTCCATTGGAATCGAAGTCTGGCCGTGAGCAGAGCTTTTGGCTGCGTTGCTGCCACTTACCACTCTGTGCCACGGAGGGTCTTTGCACTTCAGTAGGAGGCTATAATCAGTGCCCATGTAGCACATCTCCTCTCCACTCCCTTGAAAAACTGAGATGTGGACAGAAGGGATAAAGGAGCAATGGGAGATGGACATGGCTACTTCTACTCTCCTCCAGGAGCCATAAGCTCCAACCATCCTCCTACTAGGAGGATGGGAAGTGACCCAGACTTCCTGGGCCTCAGAGAGAAGAAGCTGAGTAAAGGAAAAACCTGGGAGCTGGGAAAGTCTCTGGTTTGAAATCCTGGTGAGCTGCTGCTGGTCAGTGTAGGCAATACTGTGCTGCCATTGGTCTGATTCAATATAAGGCAGCTGCAAGGACTCCTATCTTGGGTCCCAAGTGCCATCAGAGCTCCAGCGTGTCTCTTATTTTCAGAGGCACCTGGTGAGCCCCTCTTCCTTTCAATATTAAGCTCTTCTCATCAGTAGGCACAATCTTTGTTGTTGTTATGTGCCTTCAAGTCGATTATGACTTATGGCAACTCTATGAATCAGTGACCTCCAAGAGCATCTGTCATGAACCACCCTGTTCAGGTCTTGTAAGTTCAGGTCTGTGGCTTCCTTTATGGAATCAGTCCATCTCTTGTTTGGCCTTCCTCTTTTTCTACTCCCTTCCATTTTTCCCAGCATTATTGTCTTTTCTAGTGAATTGTGTCATCTCATTATGCGTCCAAAGTATGATCACCTCTGTTTCATCACTTTAGCTTCTAGTGATAGTTCTGGTTTAATTTGTTCTAACACCCAACTATTTGTCTTTTTCATAATTCATCATATCTGCAAAGCTCTTCTCCAACACCACATTTCAAATGAGTTGATTTTCCTATTATCCACTTTATCCAATACCATGGTCTGAATGATCCTGACTTTAGTGTTCAGTGATACATCTTTGCATTTGAGCATCTTTTCTAATTCTGTCATAGCTGCCCTCCCCAGTCCTAGCCTTCTTCTGATTTCTTGACTATTGTCTCAATTTGGTTAATGACTGTGCCAAGGTATAAGCATCCTACACACAACTTAATGGGTTTCAAGACACGTCTGCATAGTTCTTTACCTAAACCAGCCTGCGCGAGAGCTACTGACACACAGAAAAAGCCACATGCAGGATTTAAACAATAAAACAACCAGTTTTCTTTAGATCCTCCAGAAAACAATGTCTCCTGTTCACATTCTGATAGAAGGACTTCCTTGTTTAGATGAATTGTTGGCCAAAGGTGGGCATATTCTTGCAACTGCTTTTGGAAAACAGCAGTATTGTCTTATCAATAGCTTTCTAACAGGCTAAGATACCAACGGAACAATAGGAACCCAAGCACAGTTGTTAAATATATTTGTCACCACTCAGTCAATGAAAATATTGCCTTAAGGCTATATTCAAGTATTCCTCACAACCCACACAGTTGCATTGTTAATAGCTCTTCTTCAATGGATTCTGAATACTGAGAAAAGAAAAATGGCATATAAAGATGAATACCTACATTCAGTTGTTCTTTCCCATATCCTCTGTTGTTAGAATGTGAAAGGAGAGGACAGGGAAGCTCTTTAAAATGTAATTTTCATTCTGCAAACTCCATTTGCTTACAACAAAGCTCTAATTCTCAATATGCCTCGAGAATCTGACTTCTAGGGTGCTTGAGCACCAGGGTCGGCCCTGACATGAGGCAAGCTGAGACAATAATCTCAGATGGCACATGTGGGGGATCAGCATTTTGGCAAACACACACATGCCCCCCATTTACTTGCTTCATTGTTCCTCCCACTGAGCACAGTCCTGCTACTGCCACCACCATCTGCCCCCCAGCATATCTCCTCCTCCTCCCTGCCTTGCTCTAGAAAGTAGGACTGTACACAGCCACCCCCATATGCCCCATGGCTCCAATCCGGGAGAGGGGAGGATCAGGCCAACCCACCCTTGGTTGACCCAGGGTCCACCTGCCCCACCTCACCGCCAGTCTTTAATAAATTTGGGGGCAGGGCTAATGAGACTTTAGAAACCACTTTAAACATATGGCCAAGAGTGGCACAGGGGAAAGAGACACTGCATCTCCTCTTTCCCCTCCCAACCAAGAGCAGGGATCAATTCTGTGGGGTGCTGTTTCACAAGTGGCTTTACTGCACGCAAGCTGCTTGCAAGTGAGCATTCTGTACCCCACAGGATTGCTGCCTCCACTGAACAGCTCTTCAACAGAGGCATTCATCTTGCACAGTGCTGTGTTGAAAGCAGATTTTCTTTCTGCATCCCGCACCAGTTGGAGGCACTGATCCTGTGGGGCAGTGCTCAAGCAGGAAGGAGAATTGTAGCACTGGGCCTTCCCACCTGATGCCCCATCCCTTGACAGTCCAAGTTGCTCTGTGATGTCCAGTCTGACCCATAACAATCTGTGGCTATCTCACCCTGACTTGCCCGAGGCTCCAAAATGTCCAAATGGGCCCAGTTTTGTTTGAGCCTTGGGCCTCGGCTGAATCTAGGGCACAGAGCTACTAAAAAGGGCTGTGGTGGGTCATTCTTCAGAGTGAGGTATTCTGGGCAAGGTGGCGAGGAAGGCCAGCACCACTGCTTCCGTTTACTGATTGCTGGAAATGCTTTTTAAGCTGGTGCGTGTGTGTGTTAAAGTACCAAGTTGCTTTGGATGTAATGGATATTTCAGCAGAGCTAGAAAGCCATCTCTGAGGGACGCTATAGTTGCATCCTGCATTGTAGATCCTACTGTAAGGAGGGCATTGGACAAGATGAATGATCTTGAAGTCAGGATGGACAAATCAGTCAGTTTAGGTTTGTCTCAGTTTCTTATTTTTTTCCAGTCTTAAATTCATTTCTCCACAGTTCCATATCAGTTTGTGATGTTATTTATTTTTATTTTTATTATTATTATTATTATTATTATTATTATTTAAAAGAGCCTTCATGAAAAGCCTTCAAAATTTTACTGTGAGTTTCCTGGGGGGGTCTTACATACACGTTTGTACGCAACTGGTATAGACAAATTTGCCAGCAGTTCCCCCTAATCTAACACATTTTTATTTGTTATTTTCATGAATGTATGCATTTTTATGCACACGTCCCCGTAATGTACACCTTTTTGTACATATTATTTGACTGGAGAACTTCATCACTAAATTCAGAGAAGTGTGATTTTTGTAGGCTAGCTGTGTTGTAGTTTGTATGTTATTTTGGGAATTGTGAATTAGATAGGTTCACATTAAAATCTGAACTGAACTTCTCCCTCTTCTCTACCTCCTTCAAACTCTGTGATTCTGTGATTATATACATGCATGTTTGTATGCATATGCATAATTGCATTTTATGTATGTATGTGCATAATGCATTTTATGTATTTTAATAGTATTTTATGCATTTTAATCTACTGTAATGTTTTGTGTTTTTATTGTGTATTTTATTATGTATGTATGCGTTTTTATTGTAGCCGCCCTGAATGCCCTATTGTAGGGTAGAAGGGTGGGATAGAAATATTTTAAATAAATAAATAATCTCTATGTTAAGAATAGCCTGATGGTCTGATAAGAATTGCCAGATCAGACCAAGGAGTACCTCTGTGTTTATTTTTATTTATTTATTTATTTATTGCACTTGTATACCGCCCCATAGCCGAAGCTCTCTGGGCGGTTTACAGCAATCAAAAACATTAAAACAAATATACAATTTAAAACACATATTTTAAAACCAATTTAAAACACAATTTTAAAATTCAAAACAATATAAAAACAATTTAAAGACATGCTCAAATACCTGGGAGAAGAGGAAAGTCTTGACCTGGTGCCGAAAAGATAACAGTGTTGGCACCAGGCGCACCTGGCATTCTGTTTTTGACATCAGACAACCCAATGTCTCTGGAAGCTTAGAAGGCGGACATGAATATGATGATAGCCATCCCAAGTTATTTTGTCCCAGAATCTGGTACTCAGAGGTAATATTTAACTTAGCATAACTATTGGTGTTGATATATCTATCCTCCATGACCTTGTCTAATTTTTTCTCCCAAAGTCATTTAAATCTAGTAGCCGTCAACAATATCACTGCATACTGTAATAATCAATTCCATTCTTAATTAAGCTTTGCATGCCATATTTCTTTTTTGTCAGTCCTAACCGAATGCCAATAAGCGTCATTGGGTAAAGTACTGAGTCTAAGAAGAGCCATGCTAGATCAGACCAACAGTCTGTTTAATCCAGCATCCTATTGTCCACCATAACCAGCCAGATATCTTTGGAAGCTCACCAGCAGGAGATGGAAGTAACAGCCCTCCTAAATTTTGCCCTTTTCCCAGGAGCTGATATTTAGTGGTATTCTATCTTTGAACCAGAAGACTCCACATGTCCAGCACGCCTAACAACTACTGCCAAGCTACTGCCAGTTTCATTGGTTTCTCATATTATGAAAGGGGGAGGAAAAACTTTTCTCCACTCATTTCCCCCAGCAGGCAAGGGGCTGCATGATTTGGCTGCATCTGGGATTTCAATTGTGAGGGTGTTGCTCAACTAGCCCTTTTCTGCCTTTTCTCTACTAGAGCCCCTTCAAAAAACCCTTTAATTCAGAACTCTCTCAGCTTTCAGGCTCCCCTTAATCTCCTGCAAGCAACAATCTGGGATGCTGGGATTCTCCATCTCTCTCCCTGCCTTTCCAGCTACAAAGCAGGATCAAATTATTCAAAATAAATAAAATAGTAAAGATGTACACTCACACACATCATACCATACATACAGAGTGTGTGTGAGAGAGTGCTTCCATGTTGTGCACTGACTCACTGACTCGTTCCCCCTCCCTTATTGTATCCGACTCCCTCCATGATGGTTCTTTTCCTCCATGACAAGCTCCCTGTGGTTGTGGAGAGAGTGGGGGCAGGGGATGTGTGTGGTGAGTTAGTATTGGGGAAGATGTGTGGCCTAGCGGGAGAGGGCATGACTGAGGGAGAGTGCCAGGAATGAGATTCAGAGTCCTGGCAGGTCAGATATGGCCCATAGGCTGAAGATGCCCAATCCCTGTCCCAAACAATTCATATTTTCAACATCAAATGCCAGATACATTTTCTAAAACAGTGCCAAAGGTCATGTGAAATCTTGTGGACGCTGGGTGATGGTGATTCCCCAACCTCCCAGAAAATTTCAGAGGGGTTAATTGAGAGGGGGTTGAATCTCAACACCTGCTCCTCTTGGTGGTCATAAGCTGGAGGCCACCTTTTTTTTTTCTCCCCCAAATCTCCTGGAGTGAGTCAGATGATGAGGTAGAGGCACTCTGACATGGGCTTCTGGGATAAATGTTGGTTCTCAGAAGCCTCCATCCAAGAAATCTCCAAGCCACCATATGACATGGCTTCAGGAGTCTCTGGGGAGAAAATAAATTAGGGTTATGAGCCAGCAAGTGCTGGAATATGTTCTTATGGTCAGCAGCAAGTAGTGATGGACAGATCATTTCTGTTCAGTGTCATTATTTCATGAGTTCAATAAATTTTCACCAGTTTGTGTGTGTGTGTGTGTGTAGCTTTTAAATTAAATGCACTTTCCCTATAATATGCATCTGTATGCATGCTTATGCATCCTTTCCATAAAATACACATTTTATTTGCTTGTCAGTGCATTCTTTCCTAAAAAAAACTCTTTTTGTGCACAATTTTCCATAAAATACACATTCACATTTTAAAACCAGTAATGCATGACAGATGCATGGGAGAAGTGCATGATTCTTAACATAAGAAGAGCCTGTTAGATCAGACCAAAGGCCTATCTATCCAGCATCCTGTTCTCACAGTGGCCATCCAGATGCCTGTGGCAAGCCCACAATCTGATTTATAGTGTAATGAAACCACGTGTGGGGAACTGTTATTAAATGTGTTAACAAGTCTGAAGGAGTTAATGGAACGCCTGGGAATATGAGGATGTAAGACTGTCAGGTGGGAGGGGGTGTTTGAGTGAGAGTTCTAAGGGAGGTTTGAATAAAAGACAGTTGGTTTTGACACTAAAGTCAGGATCATTCACACCATGGTATTCCTGATCTCTATGTATGGATATGAAAAAAGTGGATAAGAGAAAAATCAACTCATTTGAAACGTGGTGTTGGAGGAGAGCTTTGTGGATACGATGCATCATGAAAAAGACAAATAATTAGGTGTTAGAACAAATTAAACTAGAACTATCACTAGAAGCTAAAGTGATGAAACGGAGGTGATCGTAGTTTGGAGACATAATAAGAAGACATGATTCACTAGAAAAGACAATAATGCTGTTGAAAAACTGAAGGGAGTAGAAAAAGAGGAGGACCAAACAAGAGATAGATTGATTTCATAAAGGAATTCATAGGGTTGCCGTAAGTCATAATCGACTTGAAGGCACATAGCAACAAAGTTTATGTTGTTGGGCTTTGGAGTGCGAGGAGGGAGGTTGTGTTGTGGGAGTGAACTGGATGGAAAAGGATGGATTACATTTTAGTTAGAGGGGGTAGGACAGGTAGGGAAGATAGGTACTATACATTAACATCTTGTTTTTTAATAAAATTATTCTGATCATTTAAATTCCTGTGTGTCTGCCTGGTCACATGTGCTACCATATCAGGGTCTTATTCAGTTCCTGTAGCTACATCCTATTGTGCTAACAGGGCACACCAGTGGTCACCTTTTGGATGAGACAAAAGGTGGGAGGGCTAAAGCTGAAGGTGCAGAAAGCATATCTGACCCAGGCTGAGGCAAGCATCCTTCTGGGTAGGGATTTCCTGAAGCAAGCACGGGGTGTCAGAAGCAATAATACCTGGAGAAGGGCAGGTTCACAACAATAAATATGCTCCAATCTACAGGTATGTCCAGGACCAGCAGATTGGACCAGTTTCTTTAAAAATCCAGACCAAACTCCTCCATGGCTTGAAATTTGCCCTCTCTCTCATATCAGGTGAAATACCTCCACATGATGGTACCTGCAAAAAGGGCAGCAAAATGGAAAGGGGAATTTCAACTTGACTTTTCCACTGACAGAGTGTGGCTTGCAAAGATTTATTTGCAACCTTGGAGACTGGTACAAGAGAAAGGAAAATGCTGCGCCTAATTTGTACCTCTGGGGGAAAAAAATAAAAGCAACAAAACAGGTTGGATGCTTACTCGATTTTGCATGCCAGCTTATGAATGCATAAATTGCCCAACATCTGTGTAAATTCTGAAAGGGCACGGCAGGTTTAACAGATCTGAAATTTATATCTCCAGGAAAATACATGGGTTTGCATTTTGAACACTGAAAGGAGTACATAGTTTATGGCTCTAATCCTGCTGGGTTTGGGCTAAAATTAATTGCATTGCTAGTTTTTACTCTTGTTTGTCCATTAATCCTTCCAGCCCCATGTAGTGACTGTTACTTGGGAGGGTGGAAGGAGAAAAAGCCTTTCATTTTCCCTCCCTGTAGCAAAGATCAAACTGGCCTGGAATTATTTGTACAATTACTGTTTGTATTCGTATATCCTGCTTAGTGTTGAAGAATTCTTCTATGCTTGTTTTATTTTTAACCACTCTCCATCAGTTAATAAAAACAGAAATTGCAGTCAGAAATTATCGAAGAGGAGATAAAATTTCAGAGAAATTATTATGAGCAGAGCGTGGAGCTTAGTTTTGATGTGGTTGAGTTGGGGTTTGTGGTTGGATTTTTTTCTGTGCGTGTCCATCCCTTCATTCTAGAAATCATGCCTCCATTCTTCACCCTTCCCAGGTGTCCATCTTTCCTGAAAAACCACATGGCATCCTTGGCATGGTTGTCCTTTAAGCATGGATACCTGAGGAGGCTGTTTGCTGTACTCCTGCCAGCTATTTGTTGCTATATATTTTTTTAAAAGTCAAGTCCTTTTTATTTTTAAAGAATTCTATTTTTTAAAAAGGTAACAGGTATTCCTTCCCTTAAAAACAAAATAAGCATGCAACTACTCTGAGATGCTTAGTAGGAAGCCTCCCCAACCTCCCACATTTCAATTAAAACCCAGGAGAAGATGACACAAGTCTTCTGCTGGGCTTTTTTCAGAACAGATATTGTGGGCAACTGTGGAGTCTGCAGAGCTCTAGAGAAATGTTTAATGCAAAACACACATGTGCACACCACCTTTTTCCACCTCACAATGATAAGGTAAGCCAAAAGAGGCAGAAAAACAGCAACCCCTTGCAGGGGGAACAGAAAAGAAATTGGAAGCCAGGGTCTCTATGTACGGACGTAAAAGTTGGAGAGGGAAAAAAGCAGATAAGAGAAAAATCAACTCATTTGAAATGTGGTGTTGGAGGAGAGCTTTGCACATACCATGGACTGCAAAAAAGACAAATAATTGGGTGTTAGAACAAATTAAACCAGAACTGTCACTAGAAGCTAAAATGATGAAATGGAGGTTATCATACTTTGGACACCTCATGAGAAGACATGATTCACTAGAAAAGACAATAATGCTGGGAAAAACAGAAGGGAGTAGAAAAAGAGGAAAGCCAAACAAGAGATGGATTGATCCCACAAAGGAAGCCACAGACCTGAACTTACAAAATCTGAATAGGGTTGTTCATGGCAGATGCTATTGGAGGTCGCTGGTTCATAGGGTCACCATAAGTTGTAATCAACTTGCAGGCACATAACAACAAGTCCCTTCTCTGGACTGATGTTGTTATTTGCATTCTCAGTGGCTTACAAATTATTTTTTCCTTATAACTGACACTATTCTGTATTGGCCCCGGTACTCCCTCTGACTCTGGCTGTAACTAATGATTGGGAAGCCAGCTCAACTCAGAACTGGCTCAACAGTTCTGAGCATCTTTGGGGCATGCTGGAAACAATTTTTTTATTATTATTTTATTTTTAGTTTTAGTTCTAAGCTGACTTTAAAGTCTGCTGCACATTACTACTACTACTACTACTATTATTACCAGTACCATTATTACTACCAGTAATTAGCTGTAATTAGGTCCCATGGTGTGTTGCAACAGTGAAAAATACAATCCTAAAATCAGTTAATGCAGTTGCTTATTATAATTTAAATCCAAAATTCTCTGGATTGCTTACCAGGATTAAAACAAACAAAATTGTGATTGAACAGTGACAAAAAATACATCATCATAAAATCACAAATCACTTTAAAATGGAAGCACAAGGAAAACACATCTTACAGAAAACAAATCAGATTAAAACAGAGCAGCGTTAATGCAACATAGAAGCATAAAATTATTTTAAAGTCTAGGGAAAAGCAAGGTATTTTTCTGATGCCAGATAGGTACCAGGTAGGCTCTTCTGAGGAAGGGCATTCCACCCAACCAAGGGGGCATAACTGAAAAGGTTCTTTCTCTGAAAGCCACCCACTGTACTTCAGTTTGCCTTATTATTTTCAACTGCTCCTCAAAACTTTTTGTCTAAGATATGGATACTAGCCACCACTGAGATAGACCTGAGCAAGGGTTATGTATAAGGCTCCAATGAACATTGGCCAAGTCCAGGGATGCTCTGGATCCTTAGGTTGTAAAGAGACTGAGAAATCCCTCAGCTCCTCTGATCAAGTTCAGGGAAGCTCCTCTACCCAACCAGAATCCCCACACCAGCTCCCACTCACTGGTTGTTTAAGTCAGTGGTTAAGTCTGTCAGGACCCTGACATCTGTCAGCAGCAAATTCAGTGACTGGTGAGAAGTGCAGCAAAGTGTCATCAGTAATGTTGCATATGTCATGGGCTGGGTTGGGGCAATGATGTGGTTGGGGCTGCACAGAGGCTTTGGCAGGAGCACCAGATTAGTAGCGGCATTCCCACTGGAGTACCCACCCACACAGCCCCAAACATTCCACTGCTCTGCCTTGCCCCAGACCTCTCCAGGAAAGTGGTAAGGCTGTGAACACCTCTCCCTCCCCTCAGTTTGGAACTCAATCCTGAGAGTTGCCCTGGTCTGACTCGAGATGATCTGAGGCTGACCCAGCCAAGATCTGGGCCTCAGACTGAATTGGGATGTGTGTATATAGAGTTTAATTAGAATTTAAATTCCTAATTAAACATGTAGTGGTTGGAGGGGAGAAGCAGTTAGTGTCAGATTTGCTCTGCAGAGAATGTCAGATTGAGGCCAGGTATCCCCTCCCACCTGAAGGCTGCCTGCATGCATTACATCTCCTTCTCCCCCCTCTTTCCTTGACACTGAACCACACCTCCTTTTGACAGCCCCCAATCGCTCAAGGTGGACTCAATCTGACCCGGGGTGATCTGGGGTTGTCTCAACCTGATCTGGCCGAATCCTAGGTCAGCCCAAATCAGCCCAATTCACTTTGTCATCTGGGTTTCAGGTGCACAGCCCCAGTGTGGAAGCAATGGTGATTGTGTCAGGAGAGCTGCTCCACCCCACCATATGCACCACAAGTGAGGCTCATCAGAAGTAAACTTTGCTAGAAATGGAAACACTGAACTAGCGAGGTCAAAAGAATCAGAACAGAATTCAGTCCAATTTCAAAGTGTTTGGGAAGAGATGTGTATATGGTGTGTGGGAGGGGGATGACAATATCTGCTTTCTTGCAGATATTTGGATGCTCTGAACTGACAAGCTTCAGCTGCACAGTCTCAGTTCAAATCCAGAAAGTTGATTTGTGCCACTGTGGTCTCTTTCAACCATTCAAGGCAGTTCTCTGTTAGGTTCCTTTCTGCCTTCCTAGGCAGCAGTTCATTTGTCTTCTCTTAATTTGCAGGGGAGAAAAATGCTGTCACGTTGTCAGTTGTTGCAGATGGGTAATAGAGCAGCAGTACAATGTTGTGTCCAATAGTGTGTTATACAGAAAGGAGGAAAATTCAGATTCTGAAGTTCCAAGGCATAGGCGACAACAGCAGATTCAGACCACACAATGCAGAAGAAAATATTCAATAAATCTTCGACTCCACCAGAGTTTCACAGTGGCTCATGTCCTCTTCAATACCATCCCTTCCTTTGCTTTGGGGCCAAATGAAACAGCTTTTTTTCTCAATAGGAGTGTTTGAAACTGTCCTGACAAGTTTTGCGAGCTTTACTGCAGGGATGGGGAAACTGTGTCCCTCCAGATGAACACGGGAATCAGATGATGAATCAGACCAGTGGCCCATGTAGTCCAGCATCAGGTCACAGTTGTCAACCAGATGCCCATAGGAAGCCTGAAAACAGAACCTGAGTGCAAGAGCACTCTCCCCTCCCGTAGTTGCCAACAACAGGATATTTGGAAGCATACTGCCTCCAACTATGGAGGCAGAGCATAACCATCATGGCTACTAGCCATTGATAGTCTCATCCTCAATAAATATGTCTAATCCTCTTTTAAAGCCATCCAAATTGGTGGCCATCACTGCCTCTTGTGGGAGCAAATTCCAAAGTTTAACTATGTATTGTGTGACAAAATATTTTCTTTTGTCTGTCCTGAACCTTCTAGCTTTCAGCTTCATTGTTCATGTTCATGTGTTATGAGAGAGGGAGAAAAACCTTTCTCTATCCACTTTTTCCATGTCATGCATAATCTTATACACTTCTATCATGTCACCTCTTACTCACCTTGTCTCTAAAATAAAAAGCACCAAATGCTGCAACCTGTTCTCATAAGGGAGTCACTCCATCCCCTTGATCATTTTGGTTGCCTGTTTCTGAACCTTTTCCAGCTCTACAATATCCTTTTTGAGGTGAGGTGACTAGAACTGAACTCAGAATTCCAAATGCGGCTGCACCATAGATTTATATAACATCATTATGATGTTGGCAGTTTTATTTTCAATACCTTTCCTAATGATCCCTTGCATGGAATGATCCCGAACATGTCGTTGGACTACATTTCCCATCTGCCTTAGCTACTGTGGCCAATGGTCAGACATGATAGGTGTTGTAGTCCAAAAACATCTGGAAGGTCAGAGCCCCCCCCCACACCTTTATTAAAAACTTTTTAGCTAATGATTGGTAATTGTCTTTGGCTAATGATTGGTAATTGTCTGAGGAAGAAAGCAGAACTGTGTCCACTGGCCTCTGCATCATCACCATGTCCCTATCAACTTACTCCTCATCTTCCATGTGTAGGGGAGCACGTCTGTTGGAAGGGTCTTGCCTACCTTATGCAAGTAAGCTTTCTGATGATGGTGGTGGTGGTGATGATGAATGATATCCCACCCTTCCTCCAAAAGGAGCCCAGGAAAGCAAACAATGCTCAAGCAAACAAAACAAGAAATAACAATAGTTAACCCAATGCACAATAATAATAACACAACAATAAAATACAGTACCACAGGCAGGCAATGGTTAAACTCTAAAGGTCCGCAGAGCTATGTCTCACAGACTGAAATAATAATAGAAAGGCTTTAAAGATGCCAACTAAGCAAAAACATGGTCAACCCACTATCTGCCTAGAGGGAATTCCATAACTGGGGCACCATTACTGAGAAGGCCCTGCCCCATGTCATATCCCATGGGTCATGTCCATTGGGGGCTATAAGCAGAACCTCTCCCACTGATGTCAAAGTATGGAGACCTACTCAGGAAGACTCTTTTTCAATTACTTTGGACCTATGTCTTTCAGGGCTTTGTGCACTAGTGTCAAGACCTTAAATTGGGTCTGGCAGCTCACTGACAGCAAGTGCAGCTGTGGGCCAATGTCATGGAAGAACCTTCATGCACAGACCATGTTTCAACTGCATAGCACCCTCAGCACATGGAGCATGGAGGTAGGGGGCACAGAACACAGCTATCAGTCAGATAATACACTGAATTTTGTGATCCTGTTACAGCGTTTTAAAGCTTTTTTTTTTTTAGAAAAATGTGCAGAAATGCATATTTTCATGGGAAATGCATCAAAAGACAGACAGACATGTATATTATTGGGGAAAATGCATTCACAATGTGTACTCTAGGTAAAAGTGCATACACTTTGAGTGTGATTTTTTCCTGCATTTTAAATAAAAAAAGAACAGACCTATGGTTGGGTGCATGCAGAACTGACACAGAATTGAAATAGACTGATCTCTCCATCTGTAGTGACTACATAATGTGCCTTCAGGCCATGCAACAGAGGGTGGATCAGTAGTTCCCTCCCCTTTTAGGCTCCTATGGTAGTATATGGAGTAAGGAACGGGAGGAAGCTCCCATTAGAAGAGCCATACCTCAGTGGTGTTTTGTGTGCAAAATATCTCAGGTTCATTCCTTGACATCTCCAGGTAGGACTTGGAAAGGCTCACATGCAAAGACCTGGAGAGCGACAGCCAGTCATTGTATTCTACACTGGGGTAGACGGTTTATAGGAAGAGAAGCATGCTGATTTCAGGGTGGTTGTTGTTTTCCATCTTCAATTCCATTCACCCCCTTTCTGCATCAGTTCACATTTTTTTAAAAAAAAAATCTACACAAAACTTATGTTCTGTGCACATTTCTCTTAATATGCAGAGTTTTGTACACAGTATTGCCTAATATGCACATTTTTGGCAAGTCATTTCCCCTAATATATTGCATTTTGAATGCTACTGGCACCAATAGGTACCCTTTGTGCATGCTTTCCCTTTCGTACGCATTTTTGTACACATGTTTTGGCTGGTGAACTGACTGCATCATGACATTTGGGAAGCCTGACTGTTGAAGGATAGCCTCATTTTGTTTGTGTATTGGTTTGGGAGGTGCAAATTAGGAGGACTGGCATTCAAATATGAACCGAAATGAATTTCTCCTACAACCCTATAGAATGGTCTGATGGTTTGACTCAGTGTAACAGGGTTGGCTAACCTTTGGCCCTCCAGATGTTTCTGGACTACAACTCAGTCATGACTAGGGATGACAGGAGTCCAGTACATCAGTTCACCAGAGGGCCACAGGTGAGCCATCCCTTCGGTATAAAGTAGCTTCCTATGCTAGTCTATGAGAACCTGTTGATACTTTAGAGGCCCCATCTGCATTATACATTTAAAGCAGTATGATGCCACTTTAAATAGTCGTGGCTTTTCCCAAATAATCCTGGGAACGGTAGTTTGTTATGAGTGTATAGTAGTGTTAGGAGACCCCTATTCCCTCACAGAGCTCAGAGAGGGATTGATTGTGAAACCACTCTAAAACTATAGATCTGAGAGAGGAATAGGGGTCCCCAGGATCCTTCAAGGCAAGCCGTGACTGTTTAAAGAAGTACCATAGTGCTTTAAATGTAAAGTGCAGATGGCACCAAAATCTCTTGTATTCATAACATCATATTATAAAACTTCTTCGCATTTGCTACATCAAGATGATTTCCCCCCCCCCAGTGGTATCGCTCACTTTCACTTTTGTGACGCCTATGAAAACAAGCCAACTAACCAACAAACAAGGCTTGTCTCTCTTAGACAAAGCCTGTTGTTTTCTCCCCAGAATGTGTTTACAGTTTGAATCTCAATAGGGAGGCATTTTTTCCATGCAAACCGCAGGTGGTTAGGGAGTCCTAGTTTTGACAGCTGATGCTATGAGCTACTTCGATATCTGGGGCCTAATAGAGTGACTCTATAGTAGAGTGACGTTTCTGACAAAAAGCAACCAAATTAAGAGGAGGTAGGCTTTCTTCCCCCCTTCTGTCTCACTTTTGAGCTGGCTTAGGCTGGGGCTGTTCAAGGGGGAATGAAGAAATGATTAAAAAGAAATTGCACTCTGGCTCCTGTGGCAAGTGATATAAATGAACCTGAAAAGGCAAGTGAGATGGCACTAATTTTAAAGACACAGCAGTACTCTCAATTCAGAGTGGCTGGAAATTGTATCATTGAAAGCTGGAGGACAATTCCCTTCCCTTTCTCACCTGGCAAACAGGGAAGAGTCAGCAGCTAGCAGGGAGTAGACCTGCACCCCAAAGAGAGGTAATTATATCCACTTCCCAATCTTTTTCCAAGTGGGCAATGCAACAGCATCAGGTGCCATCTCTGAGTGCTGGCACTGCTAGCATATTTTCCCATAGTCTTAACATTTCCTTCTGCTTCCTTTCTGGTCATATAAATATTTAGCATCTCCTGCAGCAGGGGGTTCCCAAAGTGTGGTCCACCGACCACTGGTGGTCCACAAGCTGCATTCAGATGGTTCTCGGGGTGTCTGTAAAACTACAATTAAAATAATACTGGAACTAGCACACAGCTGCAACAGACAGAAAAATCATGAAGTGGTCCACCAAGACCCTCAGCAATTTTAAAGTCATCCGTGGGGGAAAAATGTTTGGGAAGCACAGCTCTGTAGCACTAGCTACACTTTACACGCAAATGTGTGTCAGTCTTGCTCACACTTTTACTTTTAGGAAAATGTGACTGTGAGAGGACGCAATAGGGAGCAGGGGAGGGAGAATTTCTTTCCCCACAATCGCCACTTCCAACCACTCTTCCCCCCAGCTGCTTTCTCCCTTGTGGGATTTCAAATGCATGTCTACTGTCCAAGCTTCTCCTGCAACCTTCACTGGGTTTATTCATGGGAGCCATGACAAATTACTGGAGATGGCAGTTGGTGGTGGAGAGAGTCCAGTAGCTACATTAAGGTACAATGGCTCAGTCTTGGCTACATTCAAAATTAAACCATGAAAAAGCAAAATACATAAAATAATGTAACTTAATTAACTTGGAAGTTCTTACAGGAACTTCCCTGGAGATTTTTCTGCAACGGGGAGGGAGGAGGTAGTTTTGTCAAAACTAGGCACTCTGCTTAAGTTATTTGTTGTACATGTTTTGAGGTTCTGGAGCAGGCAGTCATGTTTCAGTGGCTATTGGATGCCATTCCCTGCTGAGTTCTCACAATGAGGATTAGAAGCATTTATCTCACTCTGAATGGCTTTATGGTGATGCTGTGTCTTCAATGAGTATCACTAGGAAGCCAATCATAGGAATATAGTTGCCTTATGCAAAGTCAGACCAGCTCAATATTGTCTGCACTGTTATTGGCTCTCCAGGATTTCAGACAGGAAGACATTCTCAGCCCCATCCAGAGATGCTGTAGATTGAACCTGGGACCTTCTGCATGCTAAGCATGTGATCTGCCACTGGCCTATGGCCCTTCTGCAGGCATAGTGAGGGAAATGCCTCCTGTCCTCATGCTAGGGATTCTGGGATTCCACTGAATTACTGGCAGTAACTTCATTGTCAACTTCAGCACTTTTTTGCCCTTTCTGAAAACACCCAAACGACCCCTATTCCAATTTTTCAGGCTGAGAATGGGTCGATGAATTTGGGAGTGATTCAGCTCAACCTTTAAACATAAGATTGCAAAAATGCATGCTACCATAGAGATTAATTGTAGAATTAAAGAAAGAACAATCACACACAAACACACACACACCTTGAAAGTGATGTAAGTGCATCAAAAACACTGCATCCCCCCATGAGAATTGCATATGAACATACAATGCTAACTCTGTTGAATGAGACTGTTGGTCTATCTAGCCCAGACTTCCCCAAGGTGGAGACCTCCAGATGTTGTTGGACTGCAACTCCCATCATCCCTGGTCATTGGTCATGCTGGCTGGGATTGCTTTGAATTGTAGATGAACAACATCCTGGAGGACCTTTCCTTGGCAAAGGCTGGTCTGCTGTGACTTGCAGTAAGTTTCCAAGATCTGAGCCATCAGTCTTTCCTAGTAGTACTTGTCTGAGGTCCTTTAACTAGATACACCAGTTTAAATTTGGAACAAAATTAATTTCAGGAACTTCTGCATGCCAAACATGTAGCCTACAGCTGAGCTATGGCCCCTTACTCATTGCTTGATGGCTCACTTTTGTAGCTGAATGTGTGAATTGGAAAACATTGTGGCCATATTCACAGCATACCTTTAAAGAATTTTGATACTACTTCAACAGTCACAGCTTCCCCCAAATAATTCTGGGAACTATAGTGATGCTGAGAGACTCCTATTGTAAGAGACTCCTATTTCTCTCACAGAGCTACAATTCCCAGTTCCCTGGGAAGAGGGATTGATTGTTAAACCACACTAGGAATAGTAGATATATGAGGGAAATAAAGGTTTCCTAATTACTCTTAGGACCCTTAATGAACCAGAGTGCCAAGGATTTTCTGGAGGAAGCAATAACTGTTAAAGTGACATAATAGTGCTTTAAATATAGGTGCGGATGGGGCCTGTGTTTGAACTGACTGGAAAGCTTTTGGGGGTTTTGATCTTTGATGACCCATCATCTCTCAATTTTCCATTCAGCAAGTGATGAACACAGATGCAGAGAGCATGCCTCATTCCTTTGTTGTTCACACAGACACTCAGTGTAGAGGCTGATTCTCTACCTCTGGATACAATTCCCAGCAACTATCCCATATCAACCAGTGAGACTGGAATGGGGTACTGGACATATATTTCTTAAGAGACCATTTGCTCCCATCAGACGGACGGAGTAAGGGATCTTCCACTCCCACAATGAGTTCAATTAGCATTTGCTTCCCTTCCTATCATTCCTGATCTAAATTGAAGAGATGAAAGTACAGAATTGCCCAGTGTGATTCAGAAGTAAAACTCTGAGCCTAAGGTCCATGGGGAACTGGAGAGAAACTCTGAAGTATATTACAAAGCCCATACTCTGTAGAAAGAAAATTGATAAAGCTCTGCAAAGGATCCATAGCCAAACCACCTGAAAATCAAATATTGACAAGAAGAGAGTCCGTAATAATCACTTAAGTATTTCTACTCTGCCAATTATATGCTAAAGTGCCTGGAGCTTACATTTCACTCTAAGCAAAATTGCGATGCAAATGACATTTTCTTTCTTCCATCTCATGATAATAGCTACAGTGAGAAGTCACAAACAATCATGACACTTTGTTAACTCTGTGGCATTTCTTCTCTACACAGGAACTTAACATATACACAATTAAGACAGATACAATTTTTTAAATGTTCCTTGCATCTCATTTAGTTAGCTCCAAATCCTCGAACAAGAAGAAAGGTCTTGTGGAAATATGCAGTGAGGCCCAGATGTACATGACAGGCAGGAATGGGTGATGTCATTGTTCCAAAGTCATATTTGTGGTCAAAGATTCCTGCATCATGGGTTATACAAGCAAGACATTTAGAGCAAGTTATAGCATACAGTACTCCTTTTGTTCTACAGTCTTTTTTATTAGAACTCTTTGAATAGCCTAATCATACACAAATTTAAATAGTGAGAGGAACTGTGGCCTATTGGTAGATCACATGCCTTTGTATTCAAGGAACCCAGGTTCAATCCATGGCATCTCCATATAGAGCTGGGAAAGACTCCTGTCTGAAGCCCTGAGAACTGTTACCAGTCAGTCTGGGCCAGTGTTCTTCAACCATGTGCCCCAGCCATCATTGGGCTACAATTCTCATCATTTCTGACCATTGGCTAAGCTGGTTGGAGATGATGGGAGTTGTAGTCCAACAACACCTGGGGACTAAAGGCCAAAAAAACAATTGTCTAGGCAATACTGAATTAGATGGATCCATGGGAACTTCATCTGTTCATTAGGAACATCCCCTTCTGTGCTCTGGAGAGGGAGAGGTAAAATAAGTAATACAGGAGGAAGGTGTTAAGTGAAAGTACAGGAGGCCTTCTTAGTGAAGAAGAGATGGATTAGAGTATTATAGTCCAGGCAAATTCTGGGACGATACAACTTGGGAAGGCATGTGAGAATGGAGTTAAAGATATTGCAATAGCTGAAGAAAGGAGAGTGGCCCTGCACTGAAAAGAGGAGAAGGAATGCAAGAATTAGAGTGGGGAGGGAAGGTTGTATCCAACTAATGTCTACTCATAGTAGACCTATTAGGTGGTGTGCAATGCTAGTGCCATTCAAAGTAGATCCATGGCATTTATAGGTATGACTACTCTGAGTAGGACTTAGCTGAATACAACCCATTGAAATTAATGGACCTAAGTTAGTCATGTGAGTCTACTCTGAGTACTAGTAGCATTGGATACAACCCAGAGGTTGCACTGTGATGGAGAGAAGAGGGAACGTATCATAAAGATAAAAGGCGAAGTGAGTGTATGGAGAGAGGGATCAAGTATAAGTTCAGCTGAAAGGAGGGTGTATAAGGGAAGAAAGACATTTATTGCTGCTCCCTTGGCATAGCAAAGAGTTATGCAGAGAAGGAGGCAGGTGGAGGAGAGTCAGCTATCACATCTGTTCCAACTTGTCTTCAGCTCCTGATTTCCAGTAGTAGCAACAGGAGCTAGAAGGAGAAAGAGAGGGAGGGGACAGGCGGCTGCTGGGCTCAGGCTTCCTCAGGGATGAATAGGAAATGCCTGAATCTCATATAATCAATTCTTGGATTGGGTTGCATTTGCTTAGGACATGAGACCACCTTTCTGCTTCCAGGTGATGCTCCAGTTTGGGGTGGGGGATGAAGGGAGAGGAGAAGGAAGCAGAGCTAGCAGGCCATGAGGGAGTCAGCATTTTAATCTCAATGCCCCAATGTAGCACTGCTTCAGATGATGGGAAGGAATTAGAAAGACAGCTCCTTTGAAGCTATCTTGTTCTCCTCTTCGGCTATGGGGCGGTATACAAGTATAATAAATAAATAAATAAATAAGCAGCAAGGGGGTATGTTTTAAAAGTGACCACCATGCCCTATACACAGACAGGTATCAACAGTGGAGAGACCATGTGTTTACATGGAGCCTGCCTCTGGAAAAGCTGATTTCCAACACCCTCTTCAATTTATGCATCTCCAAAAAATATTACTAAATATTCTCTCTTCACTTTAACTGGAGATAAAATGTCTCATGAAGCTCTCTCTCTCTCTGTGTGATTTCTCCTTGCTTGAACACTAACACTTAAAGTATGATACTTAGACCTATTCTGACCCCCCCCCCCAGATTGGTTAATTGCTGTCATTGGGTCAAGGAGATGGCAATCTTCCTTCTACCTAGGTGATAGGCTGGGGTTAGCCAGTCTGGTGCCCTCCAGATATAGTGCTCCATCTCCCATCAGCCCCAGCCAGTGTGGCCAACGATTAGGGATGTTGCAGTCCAATAACATCTGGAGGTCATCATACTTGCCCTGGTATAGGTTCTGTACATGCTAGGCTAGGAAACGTCAGTGTTTGTGTTTCATGTTTATTCATCCATCCAATGCTTTAAAAAATATGTATGCTTTTAAAAAGATCCAGGCTGGTCCCCCCTCGTTTGATTCACACCTGACAACACCCGGAAGACTCCATCAAGTGCACTGCTCCTTAGATGTTTGTGAATGCATCTCAGTAAATTACCTCCATTAGTTTAGCAGTAAATAACCACATTTGTGTGGGTTTTTAATTGGCCACTGTCCTTTTACCCTTTCAATGATAACAGTTTTTTGAAGGTAAAATCCTGGAAAGCAGACGAGCACACATCATTTTGTAATAGAAGTGTACAATGAGGCTAGGGTTGCCAGGTTCCTGGCCTGAGACTGATCCTGTATCTTTAGGAGAAGAGAAAGTCAGCCAAGTGCAGGTGTTCTTGCAACACTGTAATGAGAAAAACCACAAGGTGGAATTCTCCCTTCCCCCTGCACAACTTTTAAAGATATAGAAGACCTCTTGGAGGCTGGGCCTGGCAATGAAGAGGTCTTCTGTATCTTTAAAAGTTGTGCAGGGGGAAGGGAGAATTCCACCTTGTGGTTCTTCCCATTACAGGGTTGCAAGAACACCTGCACTTGGCTGACTTTCTCTTCTCCTAAAGGTACAGGATCAGTCTCAGGCCAGGAACCTGGCAACCCTAAATGAGGCCCATGTCATCTTATATTGCCATGGAAAGGTCATCTATAGCAATATTGGAGGTTCTTCCTTGGACATTGCGATAAGCCAATAGATAAGACTAGCTATAGCACCACTTCTAGGCTGTCACCAGATTTTGCCTAAATCAAAAGTTGAAGTGAAAAAATGCTGAAGGGATAAGTTTTGATCAGGTTAACACTATTTCTGAAATTGGGGGTTGTAAACCCCTAATCTACCACCACTGCTATTACTCCAGAATAGGGTTGCCAGGTCCATGGCCTGAGACTGATCCTGTATCTTTAGGAGAAGAGAAAGTCAGCGAAGTGCAAGTGTTTTTGCAACTCTAATGGGAAAAATCACAAGGTGAAATTCTCCGTTCCCTCTGCACAACTTTTAAAGATACAAAAGACCTCTTGGTTGCCAGCCTCCAAGAGGTTTTCTGTATCTTTAAAAGTTGTACAGGGAGAAGAGAGAATTCCACCTTGTGGTTTTTCCCATTACAGAGTTGCAGGAACACCTGCACTTCGCTGACTTTCTCTTCTCCTAAAGATACAGGATCAGTCTCAGGCCATGGACCTGGCAACCCTACTCCAGAAGGAGGTCTATGGGCACAATCCTAACTGCCTGAAGTTGATACTTTGGGGGTAGTTAGGATGGCATGTAGGCATCTCTCTGTCAGCTCTCTGTGGGGCTGCTGTTTGTATGTGGGGGAGCTCCATGGAAGGTAGAAAATTATTACCAACAGTGCAGGTGCAGAATTCTTTGGATCCAAAGCCACTCAGATCACCGATGGTCTAATTCTATAGTCCTTCAGCTGTTCCAGTCTGGAGCTGACACTGCAAATAATGAAAAAAAAACTGTCCTCACCTTTTGCCTGGATGTGGTGCTGGATTCACTTCTCATGTCTTGGGGTTTAGCTTGCTCTACCCATCTACAACTCTGTGCATTGCATGCAACACTTCTGGTCTTCTTACTGAGTAGGACACACTTGAGAATATAGCCACTACTCCCATGTGTTATGTGGGAGAGGAACAGCCACTTATTTGTGTGAGTGGTGGAGACTTTCAACTGAGACTAGCACATAGATCGAACTAAGAACTCTCCACTCAAAGGCATCACTAGATAACCTCATTGTGTTAGGGCCCATCCCTACTCTATGGCTTACTTTGCATAACTGTTAAGTCTGCCCTGAATGCTCCAAATGGGAGAAGAAACAATGTCCTGCTGCAAGAACAGCATGTACTTTACACTAATTCCATTTATCACTCTGCTTTGGTGCCTAATTGTAAATAATAGCAACACAACAGAGGCTGGTTGCTTTTAATTGCAGGAGGGCTTAATAATCTCCTAGAGGGAGCTGTGCTCCTTCTGTATTTCACAGTCTAATTGAACTCCTTTTGGAATGGGAGAGGAAGGGAATCATGCCAAAAGCCATAATAGCGAAGATGAAATGCCATCCTAAATCAATCTGCACCCTTGCTCCAAACGTATTAAACAGCTTTTCATTTAGCTAACATGAAATTTGCATTGTGTCCAATAATGGCTGGGGTGACTCAAGGTGTGCATGTGAGAAGCAGCAGGGGGTAGCGGGGAGGAAGACCATCTGTTATGGAAACAATTTATATGCCACCCCCATATGATTGTCAATTGTTTTCACACAGAATGTATATAGGAGTAGGCACCAAGAAAGCAAGATGCCATTCATACAGTCCCTCCCTCCTCAGTCAGATCATAAACATAATGATTCCTATGAAAATCTATCTCTGAATGCCTATTTATACAGCATGTTGTTGTTCTCAATGGCATTTATATCCCATTTTTCCTCCAAGGAGCACACAATTGCTTTCGGTTTCTCTTCTATATAAAAACTGTTATATCTGCATCTATATCATTTATTTATTTCATTTATGAATCACATCCCATGAGGCATCCCATAGCAATTTACAATATCATAAAAACATATATAAAACATATATCTATATATTTAAGCAGTTGCAAATTGCACACACAAACACACACAGAGAGAGAGAGAGAGAGAGAGAGTTTAAACTACAACAGCACATGCATACAATCAATATAAATCCAATCGAGATTTCAACTGGGATAAAGATTCCTAGCATTTGGGAATTTGGGGATGTTCCCTAAGTACATCTTTTTGTAATTTTGACATTGCTCCTGAGGTTTATGTTATTAAAATTTTACTCTGGTTTAACTCCACTACAAGAATCTAGCTTTAGCTCAAATAAGATTCTTAGCCGTGTTTAACTGTCTGGTTGTGGAATTCTTGCTGAAATTTACAGTGGGAAATAGGGATTGGGGTAGTCTTGATGGTAGATAGGCCCAAGCCACTGAGGGCTTGATCCAAGAATAAAAATCCAATCTCTGCTGATATATTTTTTATAATTTCTATAATTCTGCTTTCCAGAGCAGAATTCCAGAATTTTTCTCGTAGAGGTGCATTTCTAGATGTCTGCAAAAATTTGCAAATTTGCAAGTTTGCAGTCTCACCATAGATGTGTATAACAGAATTGTAATATCAGCATACTATTATCATATATTATATTATATTATATCATATAATATCATATCATATCATATATTATTTTATTTTATTTTATTTTATTTTATTTTTTTAATTAAGCTTATATACCGCCCGACTAGCAACAGCTCTCTGGGCGGTGAACATTAAAAATACAATAAAAATAACACAATACAGTATATCACAATACACAACTGTACAAAAAACTGTACAGTCTAAAATCAAAATATAATAATTTAGAATTAACAGGAATTAAAATGCATCAGAGAAGAGAAAGGTTTTAACCTGGCGCCGAAAAGATGATAGTGTCGGCGCCAGGTGCACCTCCTCGGGGAGACCATTCCATAGTTCAGGGGCCACCACTGAGAAGGCCCTAGATCTTGTCACCACCCTCTGGGCTTCCCTATGAGTCGGAACCCGGAGGAGGGCCTTCGTAGTAGACCGTAGTGTACGGGCCGGTTCATATCGGGAGAGGCGTTCCAACAGATATCATGGTCCCGCGCCGTATAAGGCTTTATAGGTAAGTACCAACACTTTGAATCTGGCCCGGAAGCATATTGGAAGCCAGTGCAAACGGGCTAGCACAGGTGTTATATGCTCAGACCACTTAGTTCTTGTTAGCAGTCTGGCCGCCGCATTTTGCTCTAGCTGTAGCTTCCGAATCGTCTTCAAGGGTAGCCCTACGTAAAGTGCATTGCAGTAGTCCAGACGCGAGGTTACCATAGCATGTACACTGATGTGAGGTCCTCCTTACTCAGATAGGGATGTAGCTGGGCTACCAACCGAAGTTGGTAGAACGCATTCCGGGCCACCGAGGCTACATGAGCCTCAAGTGTGAGGGAAGAGTCTAAGATGACTCCCAGACTACGCACCTGTTCCTTTAGGGGGAGTGTAACCCCATCCAGGACAGGGTATATATCCACCATCCGATCAGAGAAACCATCCACCAACAGCATCTCAGTCTTGTCAGGATTGAGTCTCAGTTTGTTAGTTCTCATCCAGTCCATTGTCGCAGCCAGACAATAGTTCAGCACGTCGACTGCCTCACCTGAAGAAGATGTAAAGGAGAAGTAGAGCTGCGTGTCATCAGCATACTGATGACAACGCACTCCAAAACTCCTGATGACCGCCCCCAGCGGCTTCATATAAATGTTAAAAAGCATGGGAGACAGAACCGAACCCTGCGGGACCCCACATTGGAGAACGCACAGTGTCGAGCAATGTTCCCCAAGCACTATCTTCTGGAGACGACCCGCTAAGTAGGAGCGGAACCACTGCCAAGCAGTGCCTGCAACTCCCAATTCCGCAAGCCTCTCCAGAAGGATACCATGGTCGATGGTATCAAAAGCCGCTGAGAGATCAAGGAGAATCAACAGAGTTACACTCCCTCTGTCTCTCTCCTGACATAGGTCATCAAACAGGGCGACCAAGGCAGTCTCAGTGCCAAAACCAGGCCTGAACCCCAATTGAAATGGATCTAGATAATCGGTTTCATCCAATAGTGCCTGGAGCTGGTCAGCAACCACACGTTCCAGGATCTTGCCCAGGAACGGAACATTGGCTACTGGTCTGTAGCTGCTGAAATCCTCTGGGTCCAAGGAAGATTTTTTCAGGAGTGGTCTCACTGCCGCCTCTTTCAGACAGCCAGGGACCACTCCCTCTCGTAAAGAGGCATTAATCACTTCCTTGGCCCAGCCAACTGTTCCTTCCTTGCTAGTTTTAATTAGCCAAGAGGGGCAAGGATCCAGTACCGAAGTGGTCGCACGAACCTGTCCAAGCACCTTGTCCACGTCCTCGAACTGAACCATTATATTATATTATATTATATTATATTATATTATATTATATTATATTATATTATATTATATTATATTATATTATATTATATTATATTATATTCCTATATTCCCTCTGTCATCAAAGTTTTCCAGGGCAAGGTGTTGGCCCAATTATTCTATGGTTCTCAGATATGCATTTATAAAGATTTTTCCTCCCTGGAGGCAATACAGTCCAAGTTTCTATGTTCCATTTTTGGTGGCCCACGTGGCATTCTCAATGCCCTACTCAGATTGGAATCTGGGCTGGTTTCCTTGAAAGCACAAGCATGGCTAAATGTGTTAAGCTTTTGGCTCAAGCTACACTTTAGGCCTCAAGGACTAGCCCCCATGATATTAACAGACAATCTGACCTCTGGTTGGGCAAGTATGGTTGAGACAAAATTACATCTTTATGGATTTTCTCCCTCAGCTCTGGTCCAGCTGGGACCTATAAAGGCAAAAGAAACAATTAAGAACCAGATTAGGTATGTTGCCTTACAAGAAGACAGAGCCCAGGTCTCATGTTACCCGTTTCCGGTGAATTACAATAAGAATTTTGCACCTGAAGCCTATCTTTGTGACCTAGAGATTCCTAAGTATTGTAGAGCCTTTACACTGGCTCATTTTAAGTCTTTACCATCAGCCTTGTTGGAGGGGAGATACTTTTGTATTCCTTATTCCCAACGCATCTGCCCATGTCAATCAGGGGAGGTTGAATCGATCACTCATGTCCTGTTATGCTGTACATATTATAAGGACATTTGTTCCTTTTATATTGCTCCAATTTTTTTTAAAGAAATTACTGGGTAGGTCTGACACATTTTATACCTCCTTTCTTCTCTGATTTGAGAAATGAAATATTATTATATATAAAATGGGTGGTGCACCTTTGATCCTCCAGGTATTGCTGAACTACACATCCAGCAGTCCCAACTGCATCAAGAATGGCGAATGGCGAGGGATGATGGTAGTTCAGCATATAGATAGATGAACAGATAAATAGATTTTTAAGACACAAATATTTTCACAGGAATATATGGATGTGGTGGATTCTTTGCTTTTAAAAAATGTCTGTAGTGACAGCACATGCACAAAACCCATTGCCAGCATTCTGAAACTGTCGTTGTGTGAATAAGCGCGTGCCCAGTTCCGGTGTTAGCTGGTAAGAATAACCAGAGAACAGAGACAAGTGCAGAAAGATTTAAGAGTCTTTTACTTGAGATAAACACAAGCCTCAGACAGTTACAAACCAGCTCCGCTTTCCCTCCATAGACTTTTCCCCCACACCCGGCTGGCTGAGCTCTCCAGCCTTTATCTCCCTGGTTTCCTTGGCAGCACCAGGTGTTGGCCTTGACAGGCTTGCCAAGGCCCCTGCAAGCAGCTTAACCCATGCTCTGCTATTCTTTGCTCTAGTCTTCATGGAAACACACAAGACAGTCATGCCTATGGGTCAACAGCTCCCACCTTTCCATTAAGACTATATACCATACATGTTTCAGCAATACATTTCAATCATAACAATACATTCTCAGTTTCCAGTTACATTTACAGTTTACATTTCCACAGTACATTGCATCATACATCTCATTTCCAGTATGCTTTATTTCACAGAGAGTTTACAAACGCATATACCATCACCACTAGTCCATCACTTTCCTTTTCTTGTATTTTGGTCTGCCTTTTCCCCAGATCAGCTCATTCAGAGCATCCTTTAGTACCTGGTTGTTCAGTATCTCTTTCTGTTTTCACCTCTTGTGTTCTGTCACGCAATGTGTGTGTGTCTGGCGAACCTTTCAGTTCCACATATGTATCCTGTTCCCCTTCTTGTTCTGACATAGTTATGTTGTGACTTAATACCTTAATAAACTTCTAGACTGGATTACTGTAATGCACTCTACGTAGGGCTGCCCTTGAAGACAGTTCGGAAACTTCAGCGGCAGCCAGGCTATTGACGAGGACCAATCGGTCTGCACATATAACACCTGTCCTGGCCCGTTTGCACTGGCTACCTATTTGTTTCCGAGCCAGATTCAAGGTGTTGGTTTTGACCTATAAAGCCTTACACGGTGTGGGACCACAGTGCCTTGTGGAATGCCTCTCCCGCTATGAACCTACCCGTTCACTTCGTTCAGTATCTAAGGCCCTCCTCCGGGTACCATCTCACCAGGATGCCCGGAGGATTGTTACCAGATCTAGGGCCTTTTCTGTAGTGGCCCCCGAATTGTGGAACAGCTTACCTGAAGAGATACGCCTGGCGCCTATGGTGCTTTCTTTTAGGTGCCAGGTTAAGACCTGGCTGTACTCCCAGGCTTTTAAATGTTCTTAATGTTAATGTTTATGTCTACGCTTTATTTTAATATTGTTGTTGATATATGTGATTGATTTTATTATAATATTGTATTTTTAATCTGTTTTGTACACCGCCCAGAGAGCTACTAGCTATGGGCGGTCTAAAAATGAAACAAATAAATAATAAATAAAATAAATAAAATAAAATACCACCTGTCTTTCACTGGGAATCCACACCCTGTAAAACGCATTTTGAAATCCGAGCACATTTCCCTTTTGTGCATTTGGAGCCAACTTCCCATGCCTTTTGCTTTTAGGAACATGAACCCAGCACTTAGCTCCAAATCTCTCAATGTGAGTCAGCCTCGGCTTTTTGCCTGTTAGCCTCTCATATGGCGACATTCCGATGGCTCTGTGCAGCACCCTATTCTGAATATATGCTGCATACATCATGCATTCTCCCCAAAACGCATTAGACAATTCTGAGTCTATTAGCATGGCTTTTGTCACCTCTTGCAGTGACACATTTCTCGTCTTTGCGACACCATCCTGAACCGGTGAACCTGTGTTCTGTGTACATTGCTGTGTTATGCCTTTCTCTTCTAAGAAATCTTTCAGGACTTTACTCGTGAACTCTCCCCCCTGATCGCTTCGTATGTGCCTAATTGTCACACCATGTTGCGTCTCTATCTTCTTGATGAACAGCTTAAGTTTCCCCTCTGCTTCACTCTTCCTTTTAAGCAGATACACATTACAAAACCTCGTGTAATCGTCTACAATAACCATAAAATACTTCGCACCTCCTTGCGACTTCTCTAACGGTCCTGCCAGGTCTACATGAATCAACTGATATGGTGCATCTGTAGTGCTGTCTGCTTCCTTGTTATCGTTAGCAATTGTGGATTTTGCCTGGCTACATGCATCACATTCATGATATTCACCACATTCTTTTATTTTCATGTCCTCACTATGCTTTGGGGTTTTCTCTATTGCCTCATTATGAACATGCCCCAACCTCCTGTGCCAGTCATGTACACAGTTCTCATGTGTTTTGCTACCAGCTTTCAGTGTAGCACACCCTGCGTTTCTGCATTGCACATAGAACAGAGAGTCTTTTAAAATCCCTTGCATACACACTTCGTTTCCCTTTACAATGTTACACCTCCCCCTTTCAAATATTACAGTGTAATTCATTTCATTAAGCTTTTTCACTGACAATATGTTACAATCAAGATCTGGTACAAACAACACATCAGTAATAATTGTTTTAAGCTTACATAATCTGACAGTCCCTTTCGCCAACATGTCGCGTCTGGATCCATCTGCTAAAATCACCGTCTCTTTCACTGGCCTCGATGTATGAAACATTTTTAAGTCTTTCACAAGACAATGAGACGCCTCCAAATCACAGATCCAGTCGCTTGGCTCTGATTTATGGGTTGCCGTGCTAATCAACTGCACACTTGATTGCTGCCAGCATCTTCCTCCAAGCTTCACTGCACAGTCTCTGAGTAGATGATCCGTTGAGTTGCAACAATAACACACTTTTAGTCCATTGACTCTGCCTTTGAACAACTTCTGTTTGCTTTCACTTTGCTCAGCCGCATTCTTCTCTTTGCTTTCCTGGCATCTCTGGTACTCCTGAAGCAGTTTTCCGCCAATATAATTCTCTGTCAAGCCAGTGTCGTCCATAGCCTTGATCGATATCACTAACGGGTCCCACGTTTTGTCCAAAGATGACAAGATTAGATACACTTTTTGCAGTTGGCTGTGAATTATTTCTCTTTCTTCCAATTCCGCAAACAGTCTCTGAAATTCCATGAGATGCTCAGACATAGTTTTCCCTTCAACTAGTCTCGTCTTGTATAATTGACGTGCCAGATATATTTTACTGCTCGCTGTCTGGCGTACATGAATTCTGTTCAAAGTCTCCCACACTTCTTTTGCTGTGTTCTGGTCCTTTGCATACAGCAACTGTGAATCAGATAACGCAAGAATAAGAAACGCTCTTGCTTTCTCGTCTCTCTGCGTCCATGCCAGTTGCGGAGCTGATGGGGGGGCTCTCTCTATAACCTCCCAGAGGTCCTCTTTGATTAGAAAAGCCTGCATACGAAGTCTCCAGCTGGAATAATTCTTGTCTGTTAGCCACTCAAGAGGCATACCTGCTGCCAACATCGCCATGTTCAATACCTCTCCAACACTCGGCCACGCTCCTCAGCTTCTCTCAGCTTGCTTGCGTCTTTCGGCCCCTAAGCCTGGGCTCCAGTCTTTACCACTGCACTGGTTTTAACTGGTTTACACTGGGCAATTTGGGCCCATAACCCCTGTCGTTGTGTGAATAAGCGCATGCCCAGTTCCGGTGTTAGCCCGTAGGAATAACCAGAGAACAGAGACAAGTGCAGAAAGATTTAAGAGTCTTTTACTTGAGATAAACACAAGCCTCAGACAGTTACAAACCAGCTCTGCTTTCCCTCCATAGACTTTTCCCCCACACCCGGCTGGCTGAGCTCTCCAGCCTTTATCTCCCTGGTTGCCTTGGCAGCACCAGGTGTTGGCCTTGACAGGCTTGTCAAGGCCCCTGCAAGCAGCTTAACCCATGCTCTGCTATTCTTTGCTCTAGTCTTCATGGAAACACACAAGACAGTCATGCCTATGGGTCAACAGAAACATGGGAATCCTGTCTGAATTAAAATGGGAACATGGGAATGGGAATGTCAGGGCAATAGCAGAGCGGAACTGAGGGAAAGTTGTCATCCATAGTTTTATGGCCATATGGGGGCTTTACTATGGGTTTCAAGGAAGGCACTTTGTTGTCTTGTTTCATTTGCATCCCCTTCTTTGTATGCTGTGTTGCAAGTATTTACCAAGAAAGCATCCTGGCAACAATTATTTATTTATTTATTTATTATTTCAATTTATATACCGCCCTTAGCAGAATAGCTCTCAGGGCGGTGAACAAACAAGATAAAATACAATATATCATAGTAAAAAATCACAAAAACATGTACAAACAAACAACAGAAAGCACAACAAAAACGAAATACAACACAAATTAAGAAGGATACATGTATACAAATGCATACCCATATCTATGCTGTCCAATAAGAACCAGATGACAACGTAAAGCTGTGTCACTTAGTTTGGGTTGCTCAAGTTTGTGTTGCTCAGGTTGTTGAAATTTAGTCACACAGTCTCCTGTCCAACTGCAGACCAATTTACAAAAGAGATAACAGACTTACCACCTGACTGAAGTAGGAGAAAAATTCACAAGACTTTTACTTTTCTGTTTTATTGATAATGTTCTAAGTCCCCCTTCCCTTTTCTATTTCAGATAGTGCTGTGCTAAAAAAATATATTCTGCCCTCCCCTCCCCTTCCCCATCAATTAATGAGGGGAAATTAATTGGAAAATCATCAAAGAAGAGGGAAAATATTAGTGCAATTTTCATGGGTGAGGTATAGGCTTTTTGTCAGGCTTGCTTTACTTTTGAAGTAGCTGAGAAGTATTTAAGAGTGTCTTTTGTTTCAGTCTTCAAATCATTTCACCAGTGGTCCAGTCCAGGGGAAGACATCATCAGGTTAACTCCTCCCATGGGGCTTTGTCAGATCAGGAGGCATGGGCAGCCAGAGAGGCTGCAAAGCACTGGAAAAATGTGTGAAGAAAACACACACACACACACACACACACACACACACACTCCTTACAATGATAAGGTAAGCTCAATATCCCAAACTCAGCAAACTTCTAAAGAAATTCTAAAGTGTCTTGAGAATGATGTAGATAACTTTTCAGAAATTAGGGAATAGCTGTCAGCATTAAAACACTTCAGCTGGGACACATTGCTGTTGCTACTTCCAGGTTTCTTCTTCCCACACTCCTAAACAATCAACCTCATGCATCATCTTTGGGGAATGCCATTCCCGCCAAGGCGGGGGCATGTTTGCTGCCACCCCACCTTGCTAGAAGGCTCGGGAACATTCCCGAAGGGTTCAAAATTGTGCCACATGGGCCCCTTGGGCCAATCAGAGTAAGGAAGGAGCAGGGCATATAAGCCAGCTCCTCCCTTGAATCTTGCCTCTTTTGCCTTGCGGCACCCACCCACCCCTCCCTAGTCAGTATGGGCTTTGCTAGTTGCCAGTTGGGGCTGAGTAGGAATTTTTGGGGGGGATGCTGATTTCAGCATCCCTTTGGTTTTGCCTACTCCATACTGCTGGGATTTGATTCAATTGGCCATAATGGGTGGATTTGGGTTGTTTCACTTCGGCTGGCATGGAATTCGGGCAGGTGAGAAAGGTGGGGTACAAAATAGGTGACTGAGGCATTGTATTAAAGGGCACTCACTAGGGAACCACTAGTCAGGCGTGGCTGGTGGGGATCTTGGGGGTGTCCTTGTGCAACCAACTTGCGCATCAGGGTGAACGCCTGTATGGTGGGGCCAGGATGCTGAGATTGGAAACAAGTGATTGACTCCGCTGGCAAGGAGGGATAAGTTTACCCACATACTTTGCTAGGAAGTCATGGTCTGAAGAGACTGACATGCCCAGTAAACAGGAGGGATAAATCCCTCTCAGATAGGTATCCTCACCTGCCCGAAGTTGCTTTAATTTGGTATTTGGCAGCAATTGGATTTAATATAATTGTTATATTTTAAATAAATATAACATTATCCCATAACTGTGTCATGAGTCTTCTTTGGTGTGGTGGCAATGATACACAGGGAAATGTTTCTCCTTTCCTCACTTTGACTCAAGATTTTAGAATAGGAGAACTCACCACCACCACCATATGTTGACTTCCCAAGTTCCCATATACAAGTCTTTCTTGTGGGCCTCCCAGAAGAGACATCTGGTTAGCCGCTGTGAGAACAGGATGCTGGGCTAGATGGAACATTGGCCTGATCAAGCAGGCTCTTTGTCAGTTCTTACGTTCTGAAAATTGAGAAGAGCCAATTATCTAAATGGGACCCACCATAAGAACTTACAGCTCATAAGTTAGATTTGTCCAGTGTCACACTATGGAGATCATGTTTTATTGGACCCATCTAGAAGATGCCTAACCACTTGATTATCAGCACATGATAACTGACTATATTAATGAACATTGAGGGAGGTACAAGATATGTGATAAATGTGGGTTTCCTACTGAAAACAAATCTGTGTGGTGCTTTCCTTCCTATGACAATAAATGTATAGTTATAGAAACATGTGATGTGTGACATCACCATGTTCTGTTTCTCACTGGCAACCAATGATGTGGAGAGGGATTGTGGAATGCACACTATGAGGTTATGCCACAACCTACATTTCCATAACTATATATTATGGCCAGAGGAGACAAAACACAATTTGGAGATGCCAGTTTTGATGGCAACCATGAGTTTTTCATCATATCTGGTTCCTGGCAAACAAACTGTTCAATCCCAATCTTAAATGGTAGAGCTGCATTTCCTTAAGCTCATTGAAGTCCTGGAACTGGTTCACAGATGGGCCCAGCATGGACATGCAATATGAATGGTGTCCCTTTTATCCATGCACCCATATATCTGAACGGTTCGTTTTAGGTAATGCGCTTAGTAATAGTGCATTACTGGAAAATCAGCCTTTTGTTAGCCCATCCATTAATCTGCACCTCATTTGCAATATTTTAATGACCACTCTGAAACAGATTAATGGGCTGTACTTAGATGCATAGGGGAAAATAATAATAATTAAGTGCATCTTTCTGCTGAGTGCTTATGGGTGTAGTCATTTCAAAACTCAAGCTTTGTTGAAATTAGCCAGTGGTTCACTAGATGCTTTGATCATCACACCTCGAAAGCATTGAGCTATTTAGAGATGAAATTGCCCTTGTGAAAAACTTCAGCCTTAACAGGCAGTCTCTGTATGTTTGTGTGTGTGTGGAGAGTACATGCCAAAGCCACAAAGATATTCCTGAACAGCCCCTCAGCTATGTGTCTTCACTCTAGCAACATTTTAACATAAGAAAAACAGACAGTTTGAAATTCCATATTTTCAGTTCGATGGACTAGGCTGTTGGTGGGGTGACACTTTGCATTCCGTCGAGTTTTTAAAAATCAGTTTCCAAGATTGTTCAGTTTTCTTTGATGTCTCCCCCTGAGTTTCTCTGTGTCCCCTTCTTGCCTTGTGCTGCTGTCCTTAATTTACACTTAATTTCCATCTTGATTTTTATTTTATTCTAGTCATTTATTTATAAAAGAAACCATCTTTTCTCTCTGTCGCTTTTATGCCATTTTTCTCATGATAGCTTGTTATGACAGACGTCCTATTGTTGCATTTATCTTTGTTTCTTTTTTTTCTTGCTTTCATTACTCTCCGGAGGAGACACTCTGCCAAGTCAAATCCCCCATCCCTGCCCTGCTTTGGATAAAAGATGAGCTATTCTGGAACTCCTCCAGATTCAGCGAGCAAAGTGCTCTGGTCCAGCACTGTTTTCTCTAAATTCTATTCCATGATGTTCCAGGTTACTTGCCTACTGCAACTTCTTCAGGAACATGTTACATTGTACAATAGGGTTCCCTATCTATAAGGACTGATAAGGTCTGATAGAGTTCAGACTCTTGAGCTTTCAAATCAAAGCTTTGAACTGAGGACAGGTGAAAAGAGACTGGTTATATTCTGTGATGGCTGCCAAACACAGGTAGTCACTTTTAAATATACAGTAATATTTGTAGCCAACTGCTAGGTGTTGCTAACCCATTTGTCATTTGGAAACTAGAACAAAGGTTTTTATTCCGAGACAAAAGAAAGCTAGCTAAGAAACACATGTTTTATGTTAGAGGAGTCCTCCACATTGAGGCTTCTTAGTTCCATTCTAGACTGAAGCAGCAATTCAGGAAAAAGGATGAAGAAGAATTAGGGCATTGTTTCTGTGTGCATATAATGAAGTGAACTGGGGTGAATTTCATCATGAACTTATATGCCCAAGTTGAATCACACCATTAACAGGTATCACAAGGAGAATCAGGGGACCCCTTAAGGTTCCAAGTTGCTTTGTGGCCTTGGATTTTCCAAAAATGCTCAGGGTTGTATCCAATGCTGCTATTTCACTCATGCAACAGACTTCCACTTCCATAATGAAACTTCTCTATCCTCACCCCTGTAGCCCCCCGTGCACCCTCAAAATTTGCTCTAGAAGGTTGGGAGACACTCTGGAGCAGATTTTAGGAGTGCACGGGGAGAGGAGGAGGAGTCCTGTTGCATAAAAGGAATGCCACTTGCCCCATGTTGGATACAATCCACAAGCTTCTTCCCTCCCTACACACAGTTTTATTTCTGAGATATCAAACCAAGCTGACTGGGGAAACACCCAGTCCTTGGGGGAGGAGAGAGTGTAAAAGAGGGGCAAGGAGTGGGGAGGTGAAGGATCTTTCATTTTGATGGACGGGCCTTGCTTTTAGAACAGTGAATTATTTTCTGAGGCCACCCCAATCACAGCAGAGGCATTCTGAAGTAAATAAACAGAGGTGTTTTTCACATTGGTCACCATTCTCCTCCAAGTTTTGGCTACGATAGCAGCACATATGTGGCAGAATTGAATTTATTGCAATAGCCTCTTTCTTTCCCAACAAACTTTTTCCCGTCATTTTTTTTTTTGCTAACAAACAATGAAAAATCAAATCTCTCTTTTTCATGGAAGTTCCACCCAGGAAAGAGGGTGAGGTAGAGGGAGAGAAAAAAATGTGACTTCCCCTTTTTTAAAAGAGAATAATTTTTTTTATATTATATAAGCAATCAGTTTGAGAACTAGGAGATATGACAGAGGTGCCCTTCAGTTAGAAGCAGTGGCAGCTGCTGGCTCCATATTAGTGGAGCAATGGAACCCACTTTGAGTTTTAGTCTGGACTTTCAAGGAGCTGCTCAAGGTGCTGAACCTAGCCTGGGTTGAGGTTTCAGCGTTGTGTACAGTTCTTTGAAAGTTCAAACTAAAATCCAGAGCAGATTCTACTGCCCCACTGACATGGAACCATCAGCTAGAAACCTGCCTAAGTTCAGACAAATAGGTTCAGGGGCTATTATGCTAAGTCCACACACCTACCAAATGCTGCCTCCTGTCTTCATTCTGGGGTGTGGGAGGAAATAATATTACATCACAGTATTGGATGAAGTACAACTAGTGAAGAGGAAGAATTGTTTTCCAGAACTAGAGTTCTCATCAGAGCTATATATTCAACATGAGAACATAAGAAGAGCCTGCCGGATCAGACCCATGGCCCATCTAGTCCAGTATCCTGTTCCCTTTGTGGGCAACCAGATATCTATGAGAAACCAGCAAGCAGAAGCCAAGCATGAGTATACTTTCCCCTCTTGCAGTTTCTAGCAGCTGGTATTTAGAAGCATACTATCTCTGACTAGTAGCCATTGATAGCCTTATCCTCCATGAATTTGTGTACTTTTTTAAAGCCACCCAACTTGGTGACCATCACAGCCTCCTGTGGGAGCATATTCCATAGTTTATATGCTATGCAAAGAAGTACTTTCTTTAGTCGGTCCTGAATCTTCCAACATTCAGCTTCATCGGATGTCCACAAATTCTCATGTTATGAGAAAGGGAGAAAAACATTTCCTTATCCAGCAGAATCATGTGGTAGAGATCTTATTGGACTATAGTTTTTGTCGACAATTCAAATGTGTGATCCCTGATGTGCAGTCTCAAGAAACATATAATAGAACATAAAAACTGCACCTTGTGATTCAGCTTGTTTTGTCATTCAGCTCTAAGTACTTGTGTAAATAATTACAATTACACACCAATAAACTGTGTTGGCTCCAGATTATGAAATGAGTTATGCATTTAAATACTAATATCAAATATGGACAACTACTGATTGTTATCAAGTATCAGCTAGCAAACACCAAATATATAAAAAAGCAGATATACAATAATGAATGGTATATTATGCAGATATTATAAAATACTACTGGTTATAAAATATAGCCTTTCTGATATTGAAAACTATTTATTCAACACCCATGGTCTAATTAGCTATCACATACAATAAAATTAAACAACATGAACACTATAGTCCTATGCACACTTACCTACATACGTAAGGATTAAGCTCCATTGAACTCCATGAAACTTATTTCTGAGTAGACATTTCAAAGATTGCACTGTAAATGTAAACTAATCAACCTAAATGTAAAGTAATGAACATAAAGTATTCAGCAATATCAGATTCAATGTGCTGAATACTCAATGTTGTTTATTGTTGTTGTTATGTGCCTTCACATCAATTACGACTAATGGCGACCCTATGAATCAGTGACCTCCAAGAGCATCTGTCATAAACCACCCTGTTCAGATCTTCTAAGTTCAGGTCTATGGCTTCCTTTATGGAATCAATCCATCTCTTGTTTGGCCTTCCTCTTTTTCTACTCCCTTCTGTTTTTCCCAGCATTATTGTCTTTTCTAGTGAATCATGTCTTCTCATGATGTGTCCAAAGTATGATAACCTCCATTTCATCATTTTAGCTTCTAGTGACAGTTCTGGTTTAATTTGTTCTAACACCCAATTATTTGGAGGACACAACCGTCAGAAAGAAATGCTGGTATAATGTTGCAAAGTTGTTGTTGTTGTTTAATGTAGATACCATAATGATGTTACGTAAATCTATGGTGCAACCACACTTGGAGTACTAACTACAGTTCTTGTTGCCTCACCTCAAAATAAGGTTGCCAGGTTCAGTCCCTGAGACTGATCCTGTATCTTTAGGAGAAAAGAAAGTCAGCCAAGTGCAGGTGTTCTTGCCATCCTGTAATGGGAAAAACTACAAGGTGGAATTCTCCCTCCCCCCTGCACAACTTTTAAAGATACAAAAGACCTCTTGGAGGCCTTTTTAGCTACATAAGGAATGTCACTCACACTCTGAACATCTGAAATAGAGAAAACGATAAAGGTAATTAGGGGTGGGGAAAACCAATTAAACCACAATCATAATACCAGCAAAACCAGGTTTTTTTTAAAAAGCACAGGAGATCAAGTTCAAACCAGCAGCAGAAAAATCAGCTCAGCATGCCAAATGCCTATATAAATAAAACCTTCACTTGCAGACTGAAGGTAAACAGAGAGGGGGGCTAAATAGGCCTCCCTGGGAAGGATATTCCAAAGCCAATGAAATAAGTTCCTATATAGAGTCCCCTTCCAAATGCACCTCAGGACCTTAAGATGGACCTCTCCAAAGGACCACCTAGGCACATTTTGAGTCTTCAGCCATAGTCCTAGATAATGTAACAAGATGATTAGGTTACTCTATGTGGGGCTGCCTTTGGAAAGTGTTTGGAAATTTCAGTTAGCACAAATTTCAGAAGCCAGAATGCCTGCTGGAGCCCATTTATCGGATCATGTAAAACCCATCATGTATCAGTTTCATTGGACCTTTGTTTCTAAGCCCAATTCATGATGAGAACCAACACTTTTAATTGGGACCCAGAATTAAAGTGGAAGACTCTGGAAATGTCCAGACCCATCAAACGCTATCATTTTTTTCTCCTGCACAAGGAACACTAAACTCCAGAGAAAATATAACCTCCTTAATCTTGGGCAATGATTTATTTCATGATCAAATTTGCATTGGAAGCAATATATTAATGCAAACATTCCCTTACAAGATTGCAAAAGAACTGTGTATTCTATATTACACAGTAGATCACAAAAACCAGAGAGAAAACAGTTTCTCAAGGCCCCCAATTAAATAAAAAAGAGTAACTAGACAGTGAATAATTTTTGCAGTCTAAGCAGATCATCTAATTCTGTGACTATTAGCAAAGGTCTACAAATTAAAGTTGAAAACAAAGAAATATAGCACATGAAGACAGATAAGGTCAGATGGGTCTTTTCAGGATGGGTGATAGATCTGGAAGAAGAAATAGATCCAGGGAGAAAGTAGTGGTGGTTGGTGCACATTGGTATTGGTAGGGTTGCAGGCACTGTGACTAGCAGTAAGTGGAACCAGAGCCACTGACATGCAAATGCAACTGCTTCCAGAAGAGCTCTGAGGGACCTTTGTGGCCTTTGGGGTGAAGGCATAAGGGACAGCAGATAGAAGAGATGGCTAATTGCTTATGCTGCCCACATTGTTGCAATCACCTTGTCCACGTCATCAGGCCACATCAGCTGAAACTGATCCCAAGACGTTGCATCAGACTGGACACCTCAATGGGGACCACACTAGATGTGGATGGGCATCAAGATTGCTATGAAGACGAGCAATTTTATCCTTAAAGCATTTTGCAAACAATTCATAGTGCTGAAGGGTCTAAAATTCAATTTCCTGGAGTTGATGTTAACAGACCTCTGACAATATGAAAAAGCTCAGCTGGATGGCTACTTGAGGAGGCGACAGCTGCCCTCACCACCACACAGTAAACATGGTTATGATGTTTCACTCGTGCCTGATCAGCCTCACAGAGCATCTTTTGCCACTTGGGCTATGGTGTCATCCAGCCTGTTTCATTGCCCTTAGCTCACTGGTGTACCAAGGTGAGCTAATATAACTAGCTTTGAGGTTATTTTTGGATATGAAGATATTTTTTACTTGAGTTTTAATGATGAGCTTTATGCTCATTTACATTTTGACATTAACCTTTTTTTTTAGTGGTTGTAGTTATATTGCACTTGTATTGTCATGGTGCTACAGTACTTAGACTGCTTGTTGTTTATGTGAACTGCTTTGGGCACAGATGTATTTGTGGAAAGTGTGGTATCTAAATAAATGAACAATGACTGTGAGGTCTTAGGAACACGGGAAATGATCTTACACCCTGTCAGAATATCTGTCCATCTTAGGCAGGGACTGTCTGCTCTGACTGACAGCTCTATGATTGGGTCAGAGTGCTCCCCTTGTGGGGAGGAGCTTTACATCCATATATCATACACATAGAGTCCTTTCCCATCCAGGGTGAACATTCAACTGTGTGGGGTGGGTGGCCATGAGACAAAACATCACTGGTGGTGGTGGTGGTGGAGTGGGCTAGTCAACTAATGCTCTGCCAAAACCTGACTACCATTTTTTTAAAGTTTTTTTCACTCATGAAAAGCACTTCCATTTTTCTGCCTCATTCTCAAGGGCACCTCAGAGTTTCTTTAGAATTTTGGTGGGTGCAAGTTTTTGACTTTGCCTAACCTTTACATGGTGGCCAAGGCTACTGTGTGTGTTTTCTTTTTCCACTGAACATTTCTCTGGCAGGGTTGAAGCTTTCTAAAAATCTCAGTGTTGAGCTTATCTGCACAGATTATATATTTCCTGTTTCACTTCTCACTCACGGATATTTTTATAACAGTTCTGCTAAAAACACAAACAAGCCTCGTATGTAGCACAAGGATGGCTAGCTTCCTCATAGGAAGAACCCTGCTAGACAAAACCATCTAATCTAGATTCTGCTTCTGGGAACTGCAAATTAGATTGGTTTCCTTCAAATGTGGACTGAATGGGATTATCTTCCAACCCCTAATCCCAACACATACTTATACATGATCTCCATTAAATGGCCAGGACTCTAGTGTCCATGAGCACTATTGAGGTGGTCTTCAAACCTAAACATTTAAAGCTACTAATTCAAAATCAGTAATGATGGATTTTATGTTCATATCCCAACTTGCTTTGATGGTGTAGAAAACAACACCAAAACTAATTTAGCTACTCAGCAACAGTTTCTTGACCTTTCATAGTAGCTGATCTCTGAGAAGATCAAGAGGAGACCATTCTTTAAAAGGACGGAGAAAGAGAGAGGGGAAAAATCTTTTCTAATAGCAGTACTGCAAGATGGAGCCTACTTAAGTTCTTTGGCTTGAAACATCATCATTTTTGAAATGTCAAAGTCAGTTACATCACTCAGGTGTTGTTATGTTAATTTATTGTGATGACTCCCAGCAAAGCTGTGCTAAGCCAACAAAACTCATTGAGCTACATACGGAGTGACGGGCCTAATAGAAGACAACACAAGGACAGCTCCAAATATCTTGCCCAGCTATGAAAGGCAAGCTTGCTCTGGAGTCTAATTGTCATATTCTTCTTAGAGGATTAGAACTGGGAGGGGAGTACCCAGAGGCCAGCTAGTTGTCCCAATGCCTTAGTATAGGTGTGGGGAACCTCTGGCCCTCCAGATGTTACTGAACCACAACTTGCTTGCTGGGACTGATGGGGATTGTAGTTCAGTAGTGTCTGGAGGGCTAAAAGTTTCCCTTCTGCAATGCACCATCAAGCACTAGCCTCCCCACCAACACTTCATATCATTTTGACAGGCTACTCTCTCCAAAAAAGTGAGTTGAAATAGGATAGGAGGATGTCTGCAAACAAAGTATGTTCCTGATGATTCAAAGAGAGCCAAGCTACACATTGCAGGGAAAAGTAGTGAAAATTAAAGTGGGTCTGGCTCAGGATTGTTGTGTGCCTGAAGCCCTCTTCAGTCTAAAGGTTACAGGTCAGTGTCCCTATTGTTGTTGCCAAGCAGAGTGAGATTCATATCTTGTTGAAATCAAATATTCAATTGGACCAATATTTTTAGGAGGAGTGGGGAGCCTTCAGCCCACAGGCTTAATGTGGCCCGTGGGGGCTTTTCTTCCTCATCTCCCACAAATACAGTCCTTGGGCTGAAAAGGGTTTCCCACCTATAGCTTGTGGCCAAAGAGGTCACCACCTCCTAAAAGTGTAGCTTCAGGGTCATTATAACATATGAAATAACTTTTGGAGCAGAAAAAAAGAAGATACAAAGGACTTTAATATATGGAATTTTATTAAATATGTCTTGCAGGAATTTATTTAATTGTTCTTTCGGTGGTTTTGTTTTGGGGGGGCTGTTGTATTTGGTTAAAGTTGATGTACTCTAATTTTAATACATAAAGCACCCTTGAGGACTTTTTTTATTTGGAATGGTGGCATATATGTTTTAAACTAAAATAAACTAAAATAAAGAGAAAAAAATGGAAATGGACTGCCTTCAAGTCGATCCCGACTTATGGCAACCCTATGAATTGGGTTTTCATGGTAAGCAGTATTCAGTGGGGGTCTACCATTGCCTCCCTTTAAGGCTAGTCCTCCCCAGCTGGCTAGGGCCTGCTCAGCTTGCCACAGCTGCACAAGCCAGCCCCTTCTTTGTCTGCAACTGCCAGCTGGGGGGCAACTGGGCCCCTTGGGACTATACAGCTTCCCCATGGCTGCACAGGTGTCAGGGCACATAACCCCTGAACCACTCATTGTGGGGGTGATCTTTAACCAGCCCTTGACACACGGCAGACATGAGCGGGGATTTGAACTCACAGACTCTGTACTCCCAGCCAGGCTCTCCTCCCCACTGTGCTATACCAGCTGTTAAATAAAGAGAAACTTTGCACAATATTTCACTCTGCAAGAGACCCACTGGCTATGCATTGTGACCTGCCAATTGCTCAACAGGCTCCTCTGACTTTGTATCACCAATCAGGTGTTTTTAAAAAGCAGGAATATTAAACTCCTGGAGACAACCAGCATTGCTTGTGGGCTGTGTTTTGGTTGTAAATCACAACTTGTACAAGGGGCTATGCCTTAAATATACTGGGATAAATGGCAGACCCCAACCACCTGCCTCACTGTGATGGAGAGGGAAAAATCATTCACTCTGCATTTTAAAGTGAACTGACCTAATCTGATGGTCCGAGACTTATATGTATATGGAACACAGCTATCATTCAGAGTATACACTTTCCCCACTTCTGTGGTGCAATTTCAGAAAATGAACCAATACTACTACTACTACTTCTACTACTACTACTACTAATAATAATAATAATAATAATAGTTGCAGAATGAATTTTTATGAAATGTGTATTTTACAGAAAATGCATTGAAAAGCATATGAACTGAATATTTCATAGGAAGAATGCATATGAAATGAACATAAAATGCATTAAAATATGTACAAAATATGTATAATTAAAATGTGAAATTTGTGTGCATTTTCTTTAAAATCTGCAAAAACAGTGGGCAAAACAGACTGATGACTAAGCACATGTGAAACTGACATGGAGCAGAAATAGGCTGATCTTGTCCTTCCCTTATCACACATCCTCCTTCCTTCGGTAAAATAAGAGCCTCTGTTTGCCAGAAAGAAACAGATGAGGGAAGAAATGTGTTTGGTGGGTTGATGGAGGGACAGGGCAGTTAGCTCTGCAGCTGGGACTTTGCCTCTGTGTCTCTGCACATTTAAAAAGGATGGCAAAGAAAACACCAGCTCAAGAACTCAAATCAAAGAGTAATCCTTAGAACCATACAAAGCAAACCATTTGCTAAGTTAGCCTGACCATTAGGGCCTTCAAACTGCCTACAGCGTGCTCATGGTAAACATTACTAATGCATGTTCTAAAACACTTCTCCTACTCCCCCCTCTATCATCATTTCATTCAACTTGTCTATCCATTAGAGGGGCACTCCTAGGTCACATCTGTCTCCTCTAACCTGTTCCAAAGGAAAGAAATGTTTGCAAGACTGAATCATTTATTATTTGCAAAATAATTTTTAAAATACACTCTTCCAAAGAGGGCTTATGCTTTTAGCTAAAGCCCAACAGTTACTGGCCAATATCCCGTTTCAGTCTAAAGTCACATCTTAATATTTCCTTGAAAGGTCTCTATGAGAATTTGAATATGTGTTGTTGCAAGTGTACAGTGTCTGTGGGTTGCCTGAGTGTACCCATGCAACCAGTTGTCAGTAAATTCATGTGCCATTCATAAATACTGCTGAATTATTCTACAGCTGTTCATCTGGGCATAAACACATCAAGTCTAGTGGTTGCTGGAGCTCTATATATTTATTTTGAGGAGGATTTTTTTAGCATTATATCTAATTATGTATGGCATCTATCTCCTTTTAAATGAATGTCTTAGTGGAGAGTCAATCTGTCTTAAGCAACACAGCTGCCCTCTCCACTTCCCAATTGTTAATCAAAAGAAATGGAATGATCTGGTAGGCAGTTTGTTGGGTACTGAGGTTATGCCCATCCAAAACAAAACAAAACCCCTTGATTTACAGAGTCCTGGAAACATTAGGAAGCAAAGCTATCGAAGATACAGTGGCAAAAGCTATCAACCTTCCCGAGGTCTCATATCCCTGCCATCTCTCAGATCAACAATGTTTACCCGCTTGATAAGCCCATCCAAATGCTAAATTTGGACATGAGCCAGACACCAAAAGGCATGCAGTATACTTTCCCAATCATTCTGGGATTCCCTTTACCTACATACTAGCAACATTCTAAGTTCAGAATTTTTATAAATATTGTTATTCTTGAATTATGGATATCATATAGCTGTTTTTGGTGTGGTAGAAACTTTTCCTGAAAAAACAAAACATTGTTATTATTCACCTTTTCCCAGTCTGCTTCCTCTGTTTCTGTTGAAACCATTTCACCTTCAGTTGCTGTTTTCTTTGAGATTAGCCAAATTTGTGATCCCAGACAATCAGGGATCATATATAAAACTGGATTATGTTGCAATACTACATAGTCAGAATTTCCCCACCTGATAATGTCACCTAGGGCAACAAAATCAATTGAGTGTGAGGGCAATGTTTCCCTGATTAGTCACATAGGTGATCCTAGCCAATCAGGGATCAAACAGTGAACAGGCTGTGAATAATGCTGTGTAGTCAATCAGATCTGGCCACATGGTGGTATCACTGATTCAGAGAGGGGAGCACCATAAGTGACATTCTTACAAACATTGCCAAAACCTTTGTTCAAGAGACGCATTTCTCAGGATTTATAAAAATCTGAAAGCTATGAGAACTTTTGGCTCAGCCCTAGAGGATAAGCAGGGTGGGCCCATGATTAGCATAGCCGTGCTTTTATCATCAATCCTGTGTTGAATCTAACCTGCCACTGGATGTCACTTTTCCATGACAGTTGAAAGACCACTGACATCAAAGAGAATATTTTCAAACTATTTTTCTCGATAGAAAAGTCTCTTTTTTCCCAGCCCACAGATTAAAAGCATACACCCTCCCCACTTTTTCTTGTTCGTTGCTTCTTAAGCCTGCATTTAAAATCACTTTCATAAAAGGGGAAGCAAACTATTGCTCTCTCAGAAGACTTCCTTGGGTACTTCACACACACATTGTTCCACTTAGGAAAAGAGGGAGAAAGGGAAAGGGCAACCGTGTTTGCCATTACTATATAATGAATTCCTTTGCAGTGACTCACTAGGCTGACATGATAAGGAAAGCAGAGATGAGTCAATTTGGGATTTAACACTTCATTTAACCACAGATACTTGGTAGAATCTTTGAGCCAGCCTAGGCTCATAGCCATAGAGGAAGCTGCATTCGCTGTGGGGGAAAGCTTTGGATACGTTTGACAACAATGGGACAATTTCTTGTGACGGCATTCAGAAACTCATTGAGAAATAGGAACAGCACCCTCTGTTTATCTTTCCTTAAAATTCCTTAAAATTTCCATGGATGCTGTGCCGAAGCAGGAAGATACTAATAGCATGTGTAGCAGGTAAGGGTGCAGCCAAAGCACTACTGTAAACTAGAGATGAGAAACTTAGCCCAAGGGCCACATCCCCTTCTAGGCAACTTTGCAGGGGTGAAATGCTGGCAAAGCAAGAAGCAAAAATGGATAGAACAATGATTATAAATTTTATCTTTGTACAATAGACTTATGTGCACACACACACACACACACACACATGTTCCTCCAGCAGTGTCTGGAGAGCCCCAGTTTGGGGAAGGCTGTTGTCCAATATGCTTCTGACAAAAAGATCGAAAGGGGCTGCTGGTTTGCCCTGTCTTTATTGTACCATTTTGTTTATTTATTTACTATTTGATTTATATCCAGCCCTTCCTCCCAGCAGGAGCCCAGGGCGGTAAACAGAAGCGCTAAAAACACATCAAAACATCATTTTGTTCTGCATAACAGTGGGCTGAAAGTCACCTCCAACGTTTGTGGGTCCATTCAAATCCATGCATGTATGTGTGTGGTGGGGTTCTGTTGTTATGGAGGTGGGTGAATTGCACTGTTAGATCTTCCTGCTTGGTTCCTGTTTGCATTGGCTCATGAGAACATATGAAGAGCCTGCTGGATCAGGCCAGTGGCCCATCTAGTCCAGCATCCTGTTCTCACAGAGGCCAGCCATGGAAAGCCTGCAAGCAGGACTTGAGTGCAAGAGCACTCTCCCCTCCTGCTGTTTCTACCAAGTGACATTTGGAAGAATTCTGTCTCTGACTATGGAGGCAGAGCCATCATGGCTAGTAGCCTCTTCTACATGGGACATGCCCCCTTAAACATTTATTTATTTTATTTATTTATTTGTTGAATTTCTATACCGCCCGACTAGCATAGCTCTCTGGGCGGTGTACAACAGAGAAATATAAATATACACAATAAAATCCTATAAATTCAGTACAAAGAACATGTATATAACAAATCTAAAATCAAATTTACAATCAATCCAAAAAAAAATTAAATCAATTAAAACATATTTAAAAGACTAAAATGCCTGAGCAAAGAGGAAGGTTTTGACTTGGTGCCAAAAAGTTAACAATGTCGGCGCCAAGTGCACCTCATCAGGGAGACTGTTCCACAGTTCGGGGGCCACCACTGAAAAGGCCCTAGTTCTTGTTATCATCCTCCGAGCTTCCCTATGAGTCGGAACTCGGAGGAGGGGCTTTGATGTTGAATGTAGTGTACGGGCAGGTTCATATCGGGAGAGGCGTTCCAGCAGGTATTGTGGTCCCGCGCCGTATAAGGCTTTATAGGTTAAGACCAGCACTTTAAATCTGGCCCGGAAGCCTATAGGTAGCCAGTGCAGTGTCCACATTTTACTGACTGCCTGGATTACACACCTACCCTCCTAGCCATTCTGAACTGAGAAAAGAAACAAAAAGCTTGTCACTGTGAGAAAGCATAGCAGTGCCTGATGTAGGTGTCTCTTTTCCATTTATGGGGGACACAGTCCCAAAGTTTTGTAGTCTTGTATCTTTTTCTGCTCTTTTAGATGTGGCAGCCATTTTGTGTTATGCCATACACACCGCTGCAGCCATTTGGGGGTTATGTCACACCCACACAGTAGCCAGTTTGTGACTGGCGCCCATGGCACTTCTCAAAGTTCCAAGTGTGCCAACTTACCCCAAAAGGTTGGTGACCCCTGTAGTGGTTAGACTGTTGCACTAATGATGGGAAGACCTGGGTCCGAATCCTCACTCAGACACGGAGCTCACTGGAGTGTCTTTGGGACAGTCACGCTGTCTCAACCTCACCTACCTAGCAGAGTTGCTGTGGGGTTATGATGGGGAAGGAGGAACCATGTACACTGCCTTGGAGAAAAAGGCAGGATAGAAATGTAGCAACAAAAGAAATAAGGACCTGCCCTAAAAGTAGGAATGGAATCCATTGGCCGGTGCCAGTTCAAAAACATTCCGTCGACCTAACAGGCCGTCATGAATTCAACTTTCTGCTTTATCTGCTAGCTGGTGCTTTTACCTGTCTGTGGTGGTTTTTTTTGCTTGGAAAAAAATCATTAATATTGACATTTTAAAGGAAAGATTGATATTTCCTTTAAAAATATCAATATTTTGAAGGCAATATCAATATTTTAAAGGAATAAGGAAATGTTGATCAATTATCATTCTTAACATCAATATTTTAGAGGCAGTTTTTTTTTTAAAAAAAAGAAAGTCAGTTTTCAAAATTAGCAGTGGAAATTCAGTACATTAAAATCTGATCTCCAACAATTGAGAATAAGTGAATTAATGAAAAATTTGATAACAAATTGGGTGGAATTCTAGCACATCCTACATCAAAGACACCTTTATTCTATGAAAGTCTGGATCAAATTTTACATGTGCCATAAACACACAAATGACTTAGGTGTATCCTCACTAAGAGTGAGTAGTTTCCTCCTGTTCCATCCCTTTATTATTTCAAATCTATGCTATATTTCATTTTTTCACATTCTGGTTTAAACAAGGAGGGTTTTTACGTATTTAATTCCAGAACGGGGACATATGTAGTTTGTATAATTCTAGTCCTACTCAGAGCAGGCCAGCTTAAAATTAATAGACATTATTTACTCCGGTCCATCAATTACAGTAGGTCTCCTCTGAGTGGGACTAGCATTGGACACAACCCAAAATTTTTAACTCCTTCAGTTCTTTTGCATATTTCCCCTTAGCTGTCAATGCACAAGTGTATATAGCTACCAATAATTACCAACACATATGCATAAAGAATACTGCAAAACAGCAATTTTGAAGTGAATGCAATGGGAAGAAAAATCCTTATGTGGGCTCAGGGAAGCATGAAGGTCACCAAGGGCAAAAGGCAGAGGGCAGATTCCTCCCCCCACTGCTGTTTTTGTCATGCCAGTTCCAGGCTTACACAGCTGAGAGGTCCAAGAATCAGGCTGCTTGAGAGATCCATAGGGTTTTAGATCTAGCGGATTCAAAGCTACAGGAGCTTGCCACACCTTGCCCTGAAATGCCCCATTTGGGTATATACTGCTGAGGAGGACCAGTAGCTTACCAACCCGCTTGGGTGAAGATGAAGCCTCTGTTGCAACAAAGCCCCTGCACCAGTGGCATTCCTCTCCACCAATGGAGGCTGCAGATCAGACCCACACACCATCCTAACACCCACCCTCAGCCTTCAATATTTGTGTGTGTGTCTGTGAGAGAGATATATTCTTCTGTACATAAAGCTTCTTTCTTTGCAGCATCTGACTGATGTGCACATGCTCCCTGTGTACTGATAAAACACCACACAAAAACAATCTATGTACATGTGATATGTGTGGAAAAAATACACATTGCAGCCACATTTTGCAGTGTTTCATAAGAACATAAGATGGGCCTGCTGGATCCGGCCAGTGACCCTTCTAGACCAGCATCCTGTTCTCACAGTGGCCAATCAGATGCCCATGGGAAGCCCAGAAATAGATCTGAGTGTGAGAGCACTCTCCCCTGGCTTCTGGCAACTGGTTTTCAGAAGCATACCACATCTGACTATGGTGGCAGAGCACAGCCATAATGGCTAGTAGCCATTGATAGCCTTATCCTTCATTTCATCAGTGTGCACACCTCCCCATCATTGCACACCTCTCCAGTGGAAATTGTGGTGTACAGTATCATGTTCCTACCAGTCATCTCTTGGTCAGGAAAAGAAGCTCCATTGGCCGCTGTGAGAACAGGATGCTGGACTAGGTAGGCCTTTGGCCTGAGCCGGCAGGACTCTTCTTATGTTCCTAAGGGTAATGAGGTCCCACTTGCTTGCTCATCACTCAGATGTGGTGGTTTCGAAATGATCAGGGCCACTCACGTATTTTGAGGACCATGTTTTCCAAATGTTCACAGCATCCCTAGTTTCTTGAGACTAGCTAGCTAAGTTTACAGTCTTTCATTTTTAGATCCCCATCCCCATCTTATGATCAATGCAGTACCATAGTCTTGGTGCTGAACAAGACACATTTCAGGGAGTAACACAATGACAGAGATGAGAAAGTTGGGCCCTGGCTTGTTTCTCCATAGTTTGTTTCCCTGATACGCTTCCACCTTTGCTGGTTTGTAATAGCTACATTTTCTCCTCTTGCCTCCCCTTTGCTTCCTTAATTTGTTTTATGTTTAACTGGAGCCAACAGGCTGCATGGAGGTGGGGAGTGTATGGTTACTTCCCTTGAAAAGTAGCATGTTCATTTTGCATGCTGTACCAGTAGTAAATAATAACAATAATTTCAACTTATTATTTGGCTCAGGTCCTGTTAGGAGCTTATGATTACGGCCTCTGCATTTTGTAAGCCGAACAAAGAACCAGATCCAGCATGTTTCAAAGATATAGCGCTAGTCATGTAATTATACATCAGGGCATGCTAAAGAGTCTTATGGAGGTCAAGGAGAAACCTAAAATGAGCTTAAATGAGCACAGGTTTTGAGGCTTCACTGCCTGCCCTGTCAGGCAATGCATTAGCAAAATGACTGCAGGGGAGAGGGTGAACTGCAGGTGAGACTCAGAGAGGAAGGGGTGTTATCATAGCTCTGTCTCAATAATAATGTGCCTGAGATGTTTCTCTGCAGTGATGATGCACTGGCACTTTGTGTTGCTGTTGCAAATTTTCACTGACCATTAATGTGATCTATGTCCATGTCTGGATTAGAAATGGTGCAGCTAAAGCAGGGATGTGGATCCAAGGCAGGGGTGAGGGGTTGCCAGATCCTTATCTTCCCCACCCACCATGGGCCATGTTTGATAGGTGAATGGGGCACATGTCCTGACATAATTATGATCAGGAGCTGACTTCATGGGAGCTTGTGTTCAGTGCCAATCAGCTAATTGGCTCTCAGAGCAAGCCTCATCAGCTATATTATTATTATTATTATTATTATTATTATTATTATTATTATTATTATTATTATTATTATTATTATTATTGTTATTATTATTATTATTATTATTGTTGTTGTTGTTGTTGTTATTGTTGTTATTGTTATTATTGTTATTGTTATTGTTGTTGTTATTATTATTATTATTATTATTATTATTATTGACACGATCGCTCCCGTGCGCCCCCTTCGGTGTAGAGCTCATACAGCTCCGTGGTATACCCCGGAGCTGAGAGTGATGAAGCAAGAGAGAAGGAGGCTGGAGTGCAGATGGAGACGAACTCCTGACGGATGCAGTTACGCTTTGGTAAGTGCCTCCACTAAGTTGTATATAAAAGCGGTAAGGGCGGCGAAAAAGTCTTATTTTGCTGCCTCTATCAGGACATCTCTTTGCCGCCCAGCGGAGCTTTTTAGGGTTGTACAAGGGCTTTTACATTCTGGTCCTCAAGATACCATAGAAACATCTGAAGCCCACTGCAACGACATTGCATGGCACTTCCAAAATAAAATCACATGCATCCGTAGGGACCTAGACTCTGATGTTATGACAGATGAATCCATTGAAGTGTCCAGAACACGGTCTTGTCCTTCATTATTGGATGAGTTTCAGTTGGTGCAGCTCGAGGAAGTGGACAAGGTGCTTGGAATGGTGCGGGCGACCACATCTACTCTGGATCCTTGTCCATCTTGGCTAGTGAAGGCTAGCAGGGCTGGTACCACCGGCTGGGCCAAGAAAGTGATAAATGCCTCCTTGAGGGAGGGAGTGGTCCCTAGTAGCCTCAAGGAGGCAGTAGTGAGACCTCTGTTAAAGAAACCTTCCTTGGACCCAGATAACTTGAACAATTATAGACCGGTGGCGAATGTCCCCTTTTTGGGCAAGGTTTTAGAGCGAGTGGTTGCCGGCCAGCTCCAGGTGCTCTTGGATGAAACCGATTATCTGGATCCATTTCAATCCGGTTTTAGGCCCGGTTTTGGCACTGAAACAGCCTTGGTCGCCCTGTATGATGACCTTTGTCGGGAGAGGGATAGAGGGAGTGTGACTCTGTTGATTCTCCTTGATCTCTCAGCGGCGTTTGATACCATCGACCATGGTATCCTTCTGGGGAGACTCGCGGAGTTGGGAGTTGGGGGCACTGCTTGGCGGTGGCTCCGCTCCTACTTGGCGGATCGTCGCCAGAAGGTAGTACTTGGGGAACATTGCTCGACACCCTGGACTCTCCATTGTGGAGTCCCTCCGGGGTCGGTTTTGTCCCCCATGCTTTTTAACATCTACATGCAGCCTCTGGGTGCGGTCATCAGGAGTTTGGAGTGCGTTGCCATCAGTATGCTGATGACACACAGCTCTATTTCTCCTTTTCATCTTCTTCAGGTGAGGCTGTTGATGTGCTGAACCATTGCCTGACCACGATAACGGACTGGATGAGAGCTAATAAACTGAGACTCAATCCAGACAAGACTGAGACACTGTTGGTGAGTGCCTTCCCTGCCCAGATGGTGGATGTTTATCCTGTTCTAGATGGGGTTACACTCCCCTTGAAGGAACAGGTTCATAGTCTGGGGGTTCTTTTCGATCCTTCCTTGTCTCTCGAGGCTCAAGTGGCCTTGGTGGCACAGAATGCGTTCTACCACCTTCGGCTGCTAGCCCAGCTACGCCCCTATCTGGACAGGGATGACCTCGCCTCAGTTGTTCATGCTCTGGTAACTTCTAGATTGGATTACTGTAATGCGCTCTACGTAGGGCTGCCCTTGAAGATGGTTCGGAAACTTCAGCTAGTGCAAAACGCAGCAGCCAGACTGCTGACGAGGACCAGCCGGTCAGCGCATATAACACCTGTTCTGGCCTGTTTGCACTGGCTACCTATCTGTTTCCGGGCCAGATTCAAGGTGCTGGTTTTGACCTATAAAGCCTTATATGGCATGGGACCGCAATACCTTATGGAACGGCTCTCCCGCTATGAACCTACTCGGTCACTTCGCTCAGCATCTACGGCCCTCCTCCGGGTACCAACTCATCGAGAAGCCTGGAGGACAGTTACTAGATCTAGGCCCTTTTCTGTAGTGGCCCCCGAATTGTGGAACAGCCTCCCCGAAGAGGTCCGCCTGGTGCCTACGTTATTATCATTCCGGCGCCAGGTTAAGACCTGGCTCTGCTCCCACGCATTTTAATTTTAATGTTTAATTTTTTAAAATTTTTATACTTTGTTTAATATATTATTTTGTTTGTTGCTTGTGTTTATCGTTTGTAATTTGATTTATTGTGATACTTCTGTATTTTAATCTTTTTGTACACCACCCAGAGAGCTACTCGCTATGGGCGGTTTATAAATGAAACAAATAAAATAAATAAATAAAATAAATTATTATTATATAAAATTAAAATTAAAATTGATTAGCTGCTTCACCAGTATTAAAAACAGTTCAAACAAATTAAAGTTCGAGGGACAGGGAAATTACATTCACTAGGGAGTTTCTGAACTATCAAGTGCAACCAATCCAAGCCAGGTCTTTACCTGCCCCACACCTGACATCAGCTCAAGAGTGGGAAAGGTAGGGTGGTTTGGGGGAAAATGGGTTCACAGGCCTAATTCGAACCCCTGCTGCACCTAATTAGGTCCACGGCCCAGAGATTATCCATTGCTGAACTAGGGGTAGAACTTAATGTTAAAAGCAGCCATTTCTAGAGGGCACCCTCCCCTGCCCCCAGCAACTGTAGCCAGTGATACGTAGCATGGGATAGGGGTATGGAAATGCACAGTGTTGGGCTACATTCAGACACGGGTTTGTTGCATTAGTTTTACTGATTGTGATGGTAGCACTTCTGTCCTGATTTTTAAGGCTGCATTCAGATGTGGGGTTTATTGTGTCAGTTGTCCTGATTATAATGCTAGTGCTTCTGTCCCAGTTTCCCAGTTCTAATGCTAATGTGTCTGTCCTGATTTCTTTTTCTTTTTTAATTTTTTTTATTATTAATTATTTTATTATTTATGTATAGAAAACATAGTATAAATACTAAAAGGATAAAATAAAACATACTACAATTCACTACAACACAATACATAAGAGGAAGAATACATAATCATAGCTTCAATTGTTGGAAGAATACATCACAATTTCAGCTTAAGATAAATCAGGTGGAATGGGGGAGATAAAGGATATTGCTTATTAAATTATTAATCATCCTAACAAACCATCAATAGTGCCAAATAGAGTCATACTTTGTTGGGATAACCCATCCAAGTGTCTGTTGGGCTATGTAAGCCACAAAGGGCCACTAGGTCGCAGCGAAGGCCATTGAATCATCATCACCTCTAGCTGTCTGTAATTAGTGAGTCAATTTCTCTGAAATAGCTATGAACAGTGCTTTCCTAAATCAGTTATCGATTTGATATGTTGAGGCATCTTTCCATCTCTGAGCCATTACTAGGTGTGCCGCAGTCAGCAAATAAGAAATACTTTATAAGGCAGACCATAATTTTGATCAATGAACAGAGATAATAAACACAGTCTGGGATCTAAATAAACTTCTTGACCTAAAATTAAGCTGATTGCTTTGACAGCTAAGTCTCCAAACTCCTGCACATATTTCCATTCCCACGTCCTATAGAAATAAGTACCCCTTTCCCCACATTTGGGGTGGTATGCCAGCATACAGTTATTTCCTGCTGTTTTCATGGAGGAATCACAGGGGAATACAAGAGTGCAGAAAGGGTGGAGGAGTAGCAACATATCGAATGACATTCATAGTTGTGTCACACCCACAGCTTGGAAAAGTTACTTTTTTGAACTACAACTCGTGTCAGCCCAATCCAGTGGCCATGCTGGCTGGGGCTGATGGGAGTTATAGTTCAAAAAAGTAACTTTTCCAAGCTCTGGTCACACCATGCCCACTGGTGGGAATGAAATTTAGCATGACATGGCCGTGTATTTGTCAAAAAGCTGTTATTCCATAATGCAACAACTACTGCAGTGTGAAAGGAATATTATAAATCAGGACAGAAAGTGCGACCATTGTAATCAGTAAAACTAACACAATAAACCCATGTCCAAAATCAGCTTTGGAGATCAAAACATCTGGAAGGCACCAAGTTGGGAGTGAGTCCCATTAAACTCAGTAGATCTTACTTCTGAATGGACATGCATAAGGCGCACAGTAGTGCACTGTTTATTAGTTTCAGCTGATTACTTAAATTTGATTATGAGAAATACTTCTGTTATTTTTGCATGATGCTCACTTGAATCACAGCTTACAAAAGGCAGCAGCCTACTGTCTAACATGAAGGAGAAACACGCTTCTAAGATAGTGATTGCTGTCTGCAGTTACAAATATTTTTAAGCATATTTTTTTAGAAAAAACTTCATCAATTGATCAAGGGTAACTGCGTGTAGTATTGCAGAGTGGGACAACAATTTCCACTTAAAAGACTTGTGGGGAGTGGTCTCAAATAGGTGCCAAAATGACAATAAAGATGGTACTTCTAAGGGGTAGATGCCACCACATTAAAGGCCTGATTCCTACATTGTATGGAACAGACCTCCAGATATAGCAACTGTATGAACGATTTGGGAGGTTGTAGCCTCTCTCTCTCTCTCTCTCTCTCTCTCTGTGTGTGTGTGTGTGTGTGTGTGTGTGTGTGTGTGTGTGTGTTTGTTTCTATATACAGTAGTCCGTGCCCCCATTTTACCTATCACTTGCCATCAGGTGTCAATGTGAGATGTCCATTTTATGCCCCCAAAGAAACTGAGTTGTGCCAAGTAACAGGTCCATAGATTGGTAACCTCAGTATTGGCTTTACGGCTGCCCTTGGGTCTGGTCCAGATTCAGATGTTTCAGTGAGTGCAGAATGCTGTGGCTAGTTTGGTGATGGGAACAGATATGACATGACAGAGATGTTAGGAGACCTGGAATGACTTCACATCTGCTACCAGGCCAAATCCAAAGTTCTTGTACTAGTGTGCAAATTCTTGAACAACCAAGGCCCAGCATACATGGGAGCATAGGAAACTGCCTTATACAGAGTCAGACCATTGGTCCATATTGGTCCATCTAGGCTCAATACTGTCTACACCCACTGGCACTGGCTTTCCAGGGTTTTCAGCAGGAGTCCCTTGTAGCTCTTCCTGAGATGCCGGGCACTGTACTTGGCACTTTCTGTATGCAAGGCAGATGCTCTACCACTGAGTTATGGCCCTTTCCCAAGGACCACTTTACCCTGAATGTCACAAACTGATCACTGAGATGGAAATGTGAAGGCCTGGGAAAAACTAACAAGAACCTCCTTCCCCTGAATTTTTCCTTCCCCCCATCAGGCTTTCACATCTCTATGCTGAGATCACGCACTATAAGTAGTCCCCCACAGAACAGAACCACAACTCATGTCAACAAGAAGCTATGCCTTCACTGCAGTGGGATGAACTCTATGGAACTTCCTCCCACTTGAAATGAAACAGGCACTGTTCCTGCTAAGTTTCAGATACCTGGTTAAAATAGTTTTATTTCAGGAAACCTTTGCACCACGAATGGTGTTTTGACGTTTTCATCTCTGATGGTTTAATCTACTTTTCAAATTTTGTACATTGTATGTTTTCTATTTTTTATTTTTTGTAAGCTGCTTCGAGACCCAGGTGAAAAGTGAGCTAGATTTCTTAATAAACAAACAAATGATTTTTAGAGAATGTCAGATAAGGAGTACGCTGGAGTTGAGCTTTTTTCTATGAAATCTGGTTTCTCTTCGTATGTAGACACTGCACTTTTCTGAAATACAATCAGTTTAAAAATTAGAACAGGCAAAGCTCCTTGCTCACAATATGGAAGTATTGCAGTACACCAGTGAAAATGTTGTGTTGTCACGTTATCTGATTCCATTGCAACAACAATCCATTTTAAACATTGTCACAAGGAAGTAATATATTACAGTGACAGCTACATTAAACCACCATGGTTCCTTGTGTGGTGCTCTTGACTTTACACAACAGTGTTAAGATGTTTTTAAACCAATTTTCAAGATGAAAATAACATGGTGTCAAAATATTTCTCCCTCCCCCCCAACTGATCAACACGATTGAAAGCATCATGAGCTTGGAGTTACTATGACAACTCATCCCAGATGCTAAAAGATTGATCCAAGCTATCGAAGAGAGAATATTCTAATATGAGAAATGACAATTAAAACAACTATTAAAGAGTGTGTTACCACCTCAATAGGCATTTATAGTACTAATTCCAGAGATGACTCCAAGTTTTGCCTCAAGACAAATTTGTAGAGCTGATTAAACATAGGTAAGTTGACTATCCGCTAGGGCTGCATCCTGGATTTGGCCAAATCCTGAATTGATTCTATGGATCTGGACTTTGACTGAGTCAGGTTGAGACAACCCCAGATCACCTTGGCTTGCATCAGGTTGCCCAGAGTGATCCAGGGCTGTCAGGCGGCAGGATGATGGGGAAGAAGAACAGGCAAGCAGCTTCTACAAAAAGCAGTGCAGGACTGTTTGTAAAAGGGCTTTCAAACAGCCCTCACTTTGGGTTGGCTGTGCATGCCTGTATCCAGGAGGCCAACACACACACACACACACACACACACACACACACACACACACACACACACACATGGTCAAACTGAGCAGAATTGAACCCTGTGCTTACCAGCTGGTGAGCAGAGAGTTCAATCCTGCTGTCTGCAGGGGTCTCATTTGTCAGCATGTTCCCTACAGGGAACACGCTGGGGAAGCAGACTCTAGCAGGACTGAATCCTCTGCTCATCAGCTGGTAAGTGAAGGGTTCAGTCCTGCTATCTGCAGGGCTTTGCACAGGGAATGTGCTGGGGGAGCATACCCCGGCAGGATTGAATCCTCCTAGTCTCTGAAGTGCAGTTTTGAGGAGAGGAATTTGGGACCAGATCTACATCAGGTGCTCCCTGGATTGGGGTGTGGATGTGTACAGCCCTGCTATATACCACATTACAGTATTTTCCCATCTAGTCTAGTATAGTCTGTCTTGACTGACTATAACTTTCCAGGGTCTTATCCCCATCACCTGCTGCTAGGGGTGGATCAGTCTATCAATTTCAGTTCTGCCCAAATTTCTCATTTTTTGTCAGTTTAAAGTCCAGTTTACCACATCTTCACATCAGTTTGCAATTTTTGTAACAAAGATTTATCAGCACTCTAATGTAAATTTCTCCCGTTATAGATGTGCTCTATCAAGTTTTGCCTAATATACACATTTTTCAAGCATGTTATCTCTAATATAATGCCATTTTCATTAATATATGCATATTTGTGCACATGTTTTCCTATATACACCTGTTTGTATTCCCCTTTTTGTTGGAAAACTGCATCACAAAATTCAAAGTGCAAATTTCAAATGATAGCTGCATTTTAAGAAGTGTGAATTAAGTAGGTTTGCATTAAAATAAAAACTATAATAACATTCTGCCCCATCTGATTCTTTAAAATGGAGATGTGAGGGATTGGCTGTGTGTATAAGTCACATGTTTTATCATTGATCTAGAAGTAATGAAAATAGAAGACTTGCAGTAAGATTAGTGGCATCTGCCACACACCCCTACCCAGAACTGGAGGTCAGGATCCAATTTTGCTGTGACTTCCTTTACAGGATTATCAAAGCACGATTTAATACAAAGCCAGCTGGACTTTTCCATGCAAGCTTGGCATGGTGGGATATTTTCAGTGTTTTAGAACAAGGTGGGACAATAGGTTTTATGCACCCTTTCTATAGGAACGTGAGGATAATTATCATTTAGATTTATACGTACGGTTTACAAGAAAATAATAAAAACAATATAATCATCATCATCTAACTCTCACACATATACTTCCTTGCGAAAGAGGAAGCATGAAAGTTTTTTTTAAAAGAAATGTTTAATGTGAGTTAACAATTTATTGATGTTAATGATGAGTGATTTAATTTACACTTATTTACCCTTATGAAGTGGCGCAGGTGGCAATTCGCCAATGAATCCTCGATGTTGAGTTCCAAAATCATCTCTCTTGACTAATGCCTAAATCTGGCACTATTCTTTGTCCTGGGCCCTTTATCCCTGCGAATTACATAACTTTCCTCCCTACCCCGAGGCTTCGAAAAGCATTCACGATGGCCAAATTCAATGTATTACCTTCGGCCTTCTTAGATGGTAGATTCCAAAAAATCCCTTATGCTGAGCGGCTATGCCCCTGTGGAGCGGGTGCAGTGGAAACAGTGGGACATGTTTTATTGGACTGTGATTTCTACTATGATCTCCGATGCACGCTGATCACTCCGATCACGCAGAATCTCCCAGGCAGGGACGCTGCTTTTTATGTCAGATACCTTTTATCTGACCAAATTTCTCAGGTCACAATTATGGTTGCGAGATTTTGTGCTGCTGCTATTTCCCACCGAAGAGCACGATTAACTCAACAGCCAGTATAGACCTGAGATTTTGGGGTTTTTTTGCTTTTAAACGCGTCCTGTTATAATATTTGTTTTGTGATCACCCGAGTTTGTGTGTATTTTAGACTGGTCTCTGATTGTAATAAATTGCTTACTTACTTACACTTATTTAAATAAACACATGCAAACATTCTATGGACATGGCTTCTCTCTCTCTCGGAGCAGAGAAGCCTGAGTATAGGTTTCTCAATTTGTTACAAATTATATTTAGGATAAGATTGTAAGATATCAGTAGGCTGTTGATTGAATAATTAAAATCTCCCTCTTAGACTATTCCTATTTTGAAAAAAAGGGCACATTCTGATGATCAAACCAGTGGCAAAATCCCATGCAGTACTAAGCAATGACTTTTTGCTCCCTATGATTACAGGATGAATTAAGATGTTTCTGGCCGGTCTGATCACACCAGTTATCATCACTTTGTTCCTCCACTTTGTTCTTATCCTTTGATCTCTTAATTTCACTTTATCCTTTCATCCACACTTCTATAGCAGTGTTTTCTCACTTATGCCCTTTAATAAGTTCTATTTTTTAATCCACACATGCACACACAAGAAGATAGAGTCCCCACATTTCCTGCTGTTGAATCTATCATTTCATAATCGGAGAATGAAGGTCGCTGAAGAACTAAGGGTCCCTTCAGGTATTATCTCAGTGTGGCCTTCCTTAAGCTGGTGGCCAGATGTTTTTGTATTACAGTTCCCATTTTGCTTGACCTTTGGCCATGCTGGCTGGGTCATCTGGAAGCTATAGTCCACAGCATCTGTAGGGTACCAGACTGGCATCAGGTCCATTGCAATGTTACTGCTTCCCATGCCTTCCATTCCACCTGAGGCTGCTGAAGTGCTGTAAGGTTAACATTATTAATGCAAAAGTTCTAATGCTCTATTTCCTTACTTGTAAGGCACCTTGAGAGCCTTTTAATCTAAAAAGGCTACTAATACTTTTTATAAAATACACTAACTAAATGCATATGTTTTGTAAGCTGCTTAGAAGCCATCCGTGCATTAAGAGGTATATACATTCATAAATAATCAGGAGAATGTAAGAAGATCCTTGCTGGATCAGGCCAAAGGACAATTTGGTCCAGCACTCTTTTCTCACAGTGGCCAACCAGATGCCTATGGGAAGGCTGCAGGCAGAACCTGAACACAATGGCTTTCTCCCTACTTGGGATTCCCAGCAGCTTGTATTCAGAAGCACGCTGTCTCCCACAGTGGAGTTAGAACACAAATACGTAACACTGTTACATTGAAAATCCCTAGTAACATTTAGAGGAGCCTGCAATGGCATTCCTTCCCACATCATCTTCCAGAAGAAGCAAAGGTGTGGAGACCAGCTGCACTGCATTAAACATTTTGTGTATAAAATAGTTCTAGTTCCAGATTTCATACTTTAAATAGATAGTTTTTCAATAGATGTTTTTGACTAATGTCATGCCAAACAATTATCCAGTATGTGTGTTTGCCATTCTCCATCCATTGATGAGGAAAAAAAATGCACTTGAAGATTATCAAAGGGGAGAGAATTCTCACAAGTGGGGTGCAAAGTTTGGGAGAAGGCTGAAGGATGTTCATGAGTATCCTTTGTTTCACTCTATAAATCATCCCAGCAGTCTGCACTCTGCAGCCTCCCTAGGTGCCCATGCTTCGGTTAAAGTCCAGGGTAAGATCTCATGAAATGATCCCTACCACCACCCCCAATCAGGTAGTACAGGGAGCCAGGACGACCGCAGAGTGCTGTAGAAATGATTAACAGAAAGAAAACCCCACAGAGTGAATCTGCTCTTAGTCCAAACTTTCAAAGAGCTGCCCAAGGTGCTGAAACACCATGCTGCAAAACAGTTGCACATTACTGAGACTAGAGCACTCTCCAGGTGTTTCCCCTCTCTTATTTATTTTTATTATTTATTTATTATTTGATTTATATCCTGCGCTTCCTCCCAGCAGGAGCCCAGGGTGGCAAACAAAAGTGCTAAAAACACTTTAAAACATTATAAAAACAGATCTTAAAATACATTAAAACAAACAACATTAAAAACATTTTTTAAAAAAGTTTTAAAAACATCTCTTGCAAAATAGAAACCTATGAGGGCAAACAGGGGAGCAAGCAATGGCCCCCACCCCTCCATTGCATTCCTGTTACTTGACCTGGTTTTGAATGGGTAACTTCAGCAGCAGGGAGAGTGCCCTACCCCTGCAGACTCACTCCCCTCATGATTTAAAACCCCAATTGCACAGGGTTTAAATTTGGGGGCCCAGATCTCTGCACTCCCACACATGACTCTAATCATGGAGGGGGGGAGATGAATGCTTGAACAGTGCTCAGTCAGATCTGGCTTGATAAACCTACCTGCATAATAGTAATACAGTAAACATTTTAACAATCTGCAGGGTTCTAAACTATCTAGAGGGCCTATATGGGCAGTGCAGTCTCCCTACTGCTGAGATTACCCCTGCAACGTGTGAAGAAGAGCAGTGGAATCAAGTGACAGAAATGTGGCAGAGTATGTGAGTCAACAAGGGAGCCCAGATCTCTCCACCCTCACATATGATTCTAATTGGGGGGGGATGAACTCTTGACCTGGGTTCAGGCAGCTTTGCATGGGTACACCTACTTGTACAATAGTAACACAGTAAATATTTTAACAATTTGCAGATAAATTTGTCAGTGTACAGCTGTTATCACAAAAGTCTTGGATGGGGATAGTCTGGCCACTGTGATTCATGGACTGGTAACCTCAAGACTGGATTATTGTGATGCACTCTATGTGGGTCTACTTTTGGATCTGGTCCAGAGGCTCCAGCTGGGGACAAACTATTCCCAGCACATAATTACAGTGCTTAAAAGCTTGCCCTGGCTGCCCATACACTACTGGGACAAGTTCAAGGTTCTTGTATTAGTTTACAAGGCTCTTAACAGCTGGTGTCCCAGATATCTTAAAGACCACCTGATTCTTTGTATCCCTGCCCAGTCAGCAAGTTTTTTTGGGAGTCACTGTTAGTGGTCCCCCATGGCTTGGATGTGCAGCTTGTATCCACCAGGAGCTGAGTGTTCAGTATTGTGGGCCCAATTTTGTGAATCTCCTTTCCAACTGAGATCAGACAGGATTTCTCCCTGCTGAATTTCCAGTGCCTACTGAAGACTTTGCTATATTTCAGCAGGCATTAAAAATATTTATGATTGTATAGGTAGTATTTTAACTGATTTTATATCTATTGTTTTTGTTGGGCTTGCTGTATACTGCTTAGAGATTACTGTAATTAAACAATATATAAATTGTATAAATAATACTAATAAAAATACAAGTCCTTGGGCAAAAAAAAAAAGATGACCCAGGTGCTGGACATGATTCAACGTGCTTGTCTTTTCCAACAATGCCAAATGACCAATTTAAGAAAATAGGATAAAGTTGATCGAACTGTAATTCTTTCATGCTCATGTGGCAGACATTAATTCTTGGGATTCATTCTACCTTTTCTTCTACTGAATTCCATTTTCTTAATATATGCTTCATTTCCTATTGTTCTGTTTAGAAATGTTTTAGGAAAGTTATAATTCATGAAACTCAGGAAAGAAAGTGAAAAATGAGTGGGTTCTCCCATGTGATCTTAGCTTTTCTGACATGTCAGGAGTGGTTCAGGAATGAGAGCTCCTTTGCCATCCCATCAAATGTGATCCATAATGCATCCATATATTGAATTAAACCAGTTTTACCAGTGAAGAGGCTGGAGAGCTAATTCAGTTCTTTATACCTTTGTAAGAGAAAGCAGGAAAAAATGCAGGATGGACAAGTCATAAGTGCTGCAAATATGAGGCTTGTTCTACTTGTATTTGCTGATAGAGCAGGGACAAAGAACATGTGGCCTTCCAGGTGTTGTTGATTGACTTCAACTCCCATCATCACTGATCTTTGGTCATGGTGGCTGGGGATGATGGGAGTTAGAGTAGAACCACATCTGGAAGTCCACAGATTCCCCATACCTGTGACAAAGCCAAGAGGTGGTAGAAGGAATGCCCCACCTCAGACTGTGGCTTTAGCTCACATTTTTGAATGCTTCCTTATGTAAAACAAAAACATCAGCAAAGTCCTTGCAAGTAGAAAACTAGCACACAGGCAGCCAGTTAGGCTAGAACCAGTCTCCCTAACCCTAATGTAGTTGTTGGGCTTACTTTTTTTTAAAAAGGAACTTTCTATGTGGGGGAGCATTCAAAAACAGCATCTTCAAACTCCAGTCCAAAATAATCCAGTCTATCCCATTATTCCAAGATTCTACCAACTCATTCTTTCACATGTGAAGGCCATAGCCAAGTTTCAGATTTTGAGGCTTTACGATTCCAGTTTCATGGATATTGGGCAAAGGCCATTCCCCGCAGTGGTTGAGAAGACAGTAATAATACATGCCTGATGTGTTATCCATAATTTATTATTTATGATTCATTATTTATGATTTTCTCAGCACCTCTGAAATGTTCCCACTGCTACATTTTTAAAGTAAATATCCCCCCCCAAAAAAAAACACTCTTTGGTGCCACAGAAAGTAGAATCAGTCAAGAATGAAATGGAATTGTATTTTTATAGGGCTAATGATGACACATAGCATATCATTCTGTCCAGCCCAGAATATGTGTTACTGAGAAACTTGACTTTGATGTCATTGATGAATGGAAACACACTACCAGTAAGAATGTGAAGCCTAATTGCTGACAGATGGTCAAAGGTTCAATGTTACTGCACGATGCATATCACCTCAGAAATGGAATGCAGATGACAAAATGGGCACTTGTCGCATCACTCAAAATCTGTTGAGATCTTTTGTCATGACTGTCATTTGTGTGACCTTCTCAAAAAAGGTTAAAGCAATCAATAGTTTTCAGTATTTTTCATGATGTATGTAGGACACATAAAGCTTACGTGATCAGTTCCTACTAAGGAAGGCAGACAGAGAGAAATTTTGGCACTCTTTGTAGTATCAAATATCAACTTACAGCAATTGCACCTTGATTTTGCTTTCACTGAGCACTAAGAAAAATGGGCTGTATCAAACAGTAGTCCAACTCAGGGTAGACCTATTGAAATTAGAGGACAGGATTAATTTAGTGCTGTTAGTTGGATGCAACCCAATGTCTTTTGAAAAACATAATTTCTTCCTCAGGGACTGAATTTTAAGGTTTTATTCCTTTCTCATACACTCTCAGCAGCTTCCCTTGACTTCAACATTGCAGCTTGACATTGTAGGTTTGAGACTTCTATGTTTCTACATCCTTTTAGTTCTTCTCAAGGAGCACTTAGGGGTAATCATGCCCAAAGAATTATGTCAGTTTCTTAGTTCACCAACCCTGGGGTAGAGCATTGATCAATTATGAAAGCAATTTTATCAGACAGCCATTGAGTACCAATTCACACACACTGTTCAAAATCAAATAATGTCTTACATTTGTGAAACAGGATCTTGAATCACCTATACAGCATAGCAAAGAGTACCTCATATAATTCTTCAGTGAAGTCACTCCACACATTTATCTGCGAGTTACTGGATTATAAATCACAAACTGATATATACATGAAGGTCAGCCCAGAAAACTTCCATTGTGCTCTTTCTGTCCAATCCTGGTAGGTTGTATGGAATAATCAAGAGGTCTTCCCACAAGTGACTGGAGAAACAGTGACTAGAAACAAGCCCTATTTGGGCATTTGGGATTGTGTGTGTAGACACCTGAAAACAGCCCTGGGGAAAATCTGATTGCACAATAGTAGTGACAGATGTTAGACAGAGCTGTGGACCCCCCTCCCCAAACCAGCTGGGGTTGCATGGTGGTGAGGTTGGGGCCATGCTGTTGCACCAGTGGGGTTGCCACCACCACCAAACTGATGTGATCTCACTGCCAACCTGTCTGCCCCAGCCCCTTTCAGGTAAGCAGCAGTGATGCTTGTGTTGGGATCCATCCCACCACATGTTCTGCTACTGTTACACAACCACATAAGAGCCAGAATATTGCACTGGTTAGAGCGTTGGAGACCTAGATTCAAATCCTGATTCAGCTATGAAGATCATCAGGTGACTTTGGGCCAGTCACTCTTTCTCGTAGATTTCTTATTGATTTGTTGTGAGTATAAAAGGCTTGTGAGGGTCACACTTCTGAATTTCTTATCCACCCTGACATTAATATGTGCTGAAAGTAGGGAATGTAAGATACCATTTGCTTGAAAAAATAGCCACTCCTCTTAATATAGCACAGAAAATTAATATATGTGTCAGTCAATCCTCATCTTTAAAATCAATATGGGAATGAAAACACTGTATGCTTCCCCCCCCAAACATAATACTTAAGATTTATAAAAATAAAATAACATTTCATAGATCCGTTCATTGATGGTGTTCTTTGTTGTTGTTTTTATTGTTAATATCTTCAGAGTCTTCCATGGAAAGTAATTCATAAATGAAATGAAATGAATGAGTAAATAAATAAATGCATGATAGAATGGAAATGAAATACAATAATGGAAGCTTGTGATGGATGAACGCCTCTTGTATTGCCTCAAAAAGCATCCCCTCCCTGCATGGCTTTCCTTGTGCATGGTCTGAAGATTCTACGGGTCACATATTGCTGAAAGCAAGCATGTCTGAGTCTGGTCAGTAGCTAGATAGGAGACCACCTGGGAATCACATGTATTAGAGAAGCGGGGGTGACTGATAATCAGACCATCATATAGGCAGTGTTAAGAATGTTAGTATAGCAAATGATTATTGGCTTTCAACTAGTGCCAGGTTTGAGGGGGCCCTTGGCAAAGTGCCCCTTGGGGCTCTTTTCTATAGCATTGGTTTTATCTGGCAGAAGTGGTGGAACCATCAAGTGGCCTTACAATGCCCTCAACTGATACTACATCAGGCGAGCAGGTGAGTTGGTGAGTTAAAATAGTGAGTTGCAGACTCAGACATGGTAGTTATCAGTGACTGTGGCCCTTTCCTGGGAGCTAGGACCCCAGAAGCTGCCAAAGAGTGGTAGCCCCAGTCCTTCCTCCACTCTTCCTAGGGCCTGGGACCAGGGTACCTGAAAAATCCTCTTACCCCTTATATACCCAGTCGATCATTGCACTCTGCAGGTGAGGAGGACCTTCTGCAGATACCATCTTATTAGGAGTTGCATTCCACACAACATAGGAAGCGGACCTTTAGTGTACTGGCATTGACCCTTTGGAATTCCCTCCCCTTAAATATTAGATAGGCACCATCTCTGTTATCTTTTCCACACCTACTGAAGACCTTCCTGTTTCAACAAGCATTTTAAGTAGAGACCTTATCCCAGTCTGTGTCTGTGTTGGAATTGAAGTTTTAAAGATGTTTTGTTTTAATATATTTTAAAGTCTCTTTTTAAGATGTTTTGGAGTGTTTTTAGTGTTTTGTTTGCTGCCATGGGCTCCTTCTGGGAGGAAGGGCAGGATATATATAAATAAAGAAATAATAAAAATTTGCAATTAGATTCAAGTATCCCTTTCCCCCCTGTTGCATTTACTCTTCCCTCCAAGAAACAAACACAATTCTTGCCTCCAATAAGAATTGACTATTTGTGCCTAGAGGACATCTTTGGACCGAAGATAATCCCCAAACAGAGAGCATAATTCAGCTTGATGAGTTTTCAAGTATGAAACACAGCATCTTTCTGAGAATTGATTCCAGCATGCCGTGTCACAATCTTTCCAAGTTTCCCTGATTGATTGACCCTTGGAGCACACATTTATCTGAATGAAGTACTCATGCCATCAAATCAATATACTGTTGTGTTCTTGCATTAAATACTTTCTTTGGGGAGGGGGGAACAGTGAGGGATGAATCATTGAATCACCTCAGAAAACAGATGTCACAAATTTACCTCCTACCTATATTGTATGTAAATGGTGAAATTCCGAGCGTAAACACTTGTAAGGTTGATGTCAGGATAGAGATCCCTTAACTAGCAATTTGATAGAGAACATTAGGTGACATGCAGGGGTGTAGTCATCCAGGGTCCGGGGGGGGCTTAGGCCCCTTACATTTTTATGAGCCAGGTCCCAGAGGGTTCCCTATGTCTCCAGCTTCTTATGAGCCATTCTGCATGAAAAGGAGCATGTTAGCCACTGAGGAAAGTCTTCTAACTGCTTTCCTTGCCATTTCCTGCCAGTCTGAGTGAAATGAGTTCCTATTAGTTCCGACGTCAAAAAACCAAGCTGTAGAGAGTGAACATTCTGTAATTGCAGAAGAAAAGACAGTGAATCCTAATTATATCATCCCATCTACATCATCAAGCAGTTTTTTAGTAGCACTGAGTTCAGTAATTCAAGCAATATCTCTGACAGTGAGAAAGGACAGTCAAATGGTGACAGTAATAGAGAAGCAGAAAGCAGCTTTCAAGCCTGGATAGATTATTCTATAATTTTAGGAGGTTGTATAATTTTAAAAAGGGGCATGGCTGTGACTATCATGAAGGGAACCTGCACTTCTGAATGTGTCGCTATACTACTAGTAACATCTAGAAGAGAGCTTTAACGGTGCACTCATTCCTCCAGCCAGCAACTCTCTTCATGTGGTGGAGGATGATGTGCATTTCTCTCTCCCTCTCGCTCACCTTCCACCCATCCCCAAATTCCACACATTCCTTGCTTCTGATAATGTTTAAACTGTTGTCAGGACTAGGGCTGAGCAAAAACAGCCTCTCAAATTATCCACCCTATTTGCAAGTAGTGAAATTTGGGGGTGTTCTGCTGAATATTCTTAGAGAGAGGAGACAGAATTCTCCAGCAATTTTTTTTCTCAGAAAATTCTATTTTAGTTCACATTGGCGGATAAAGGGAGCAACAGGCTAAGAGGGGAGGACAAGAAGGAACCGTGTTCAAACCCCTTGCTTCTTTCACCAGTATTGAAATAGTTGGGGCCAAATGCATGGGTCAGAACATTGGACCAATCATCCTTTACTCAATTATCTGAAGATCGTTTTGCCCTTTCTACAATTTAATGTGTATCTTATAATCATTGATCCCATTTGTATTATGTATTTGGAGATATGGACTATATAGGAAAATTTGGCTCAGCCCAAGTTTTTAACATAGTTAACCAACTTTCTTTCAAAATATAAGTCCTTTCACTGGGAAACTTGTTACTTAAAAGTTTTGTAATGATTGAAGCAGGATATTATTTTCAAGGAAGAGTAACATTATGACATGAATTTGAACCTTGTTAGAACCAGTCTCCATGGAGCCAAGGCAAAGCAGAGGACAAGAAGTGTGAGGAATAGTCATAAGTGTATAGTTTCTGCCACCTTAACAGACCAATCCACAATGGAAAGGGAAGGAAGAACAGAAGGTAGCCAAACTGCCTTTGCCAACACACCAAGGAAGACTCGTGACACATGTATGGTTGAAATGTTATATTTATTAAAATATAACACATAATCAATCAAATTCCAATCCGCCAATTAAAGAATATCAAATCCTTCGGGCAGGTGAGGCTCAACCTATCTATGAGGGTCTAGACCCTCCCAACCAGGAGGCAAGTCAGTCACATCATACTGCAACTCCCCAGACAAGGATGTGGGAAAACTTCTCCCTCCTTACAATCGGAGTCAGGTTTGTGGTTCCAACCTCCGCATCCTGGCCCCACCGTACAGGCGTTCACCATGATGCACAAGCCGGTCCCATGTGGACACCCCCCGGATCCACACCAGACATTATGCCTTGATGTTTCACTAGGGGGTGTCCTTTTCCCAAATGCCTCATCCACCTCAATTTTAACCCCAATTACCTCACCTGCCCGAATCCAACGCCACAAGAGGGGATCAGCTGAAGCTTGGTCCCCTCAACCCAAAGAAAACAAAGCCCCCAAACCCAACCTATAATCCTCTAATAGCAAATCACACCCAATATCTGAAAGATGGACACCATCATCTCGAAACAGATATGGAGCATGAAAACGGATCCTATCATGTGGAATATATGCCCCACCCAATGACAAAACTAAATTCCTAACTTTCTTACTCACCCACTTTCTGGATCTGTCGATCCTGTTGGGGTGCAGTGCACCCCTCCAAAAACATTGCACCAGCATGTCGGGCCACACTATAACAAGGTCCGGGTATGACTGGATGAGAGCATTAAAATCCCGGGTGATCCTAAGCAGCAGATCCATACCCGGCTGCTGCACCAAGTCATTTTCCCCTAAATGAACCACCACACATGTGGCCGGTTAAGCGATGCCATAAGGCGACACACCAAAGGCATGAGCGCATCCCAAAGCATGCCCCTCTGACCACCCAGCCAACCGTTGCTCTAGCGGAAAGCTGCAGCTGTGTCCCGGCAAGCATAGAAAAAGCTCTCCGATGGGCCCAAAATAAAATCGAGTGGCCACACAGGACGACCCTCGCAGGCACTGGAAGGCTCAGCACACCTAAGAAAGAAAGAACAATACATCAGAATCAATACCTGATATAAGACTTGAAAGCAGAAGAACGCCACCTTCCAATCACCTGAATATCCTGAATGCTCATGACCACACGGGCTGCGGCCGTAGCCGCCCCAATCCGAAAGGAATGCAGCCCATAGACTCCAGCATCACGACCACTGGCCAACAAGGCCCACCGAACAACGGCCCAAAATTGAAATTGAGTCAGGGCAGAACCATCCGCATGTATAAAGAGGTAACGCTGGCCCGCTGGCCTCATTGACAGAAATAAACGCACTGCAGCCACTGGGCACAATTCAGGGACCTGGCAAACTCTCAATGAAATAATACTGCCACGGCCCTTTTGATCAGTCTTAGACACTCAAAGGGAAAGCCTAACTATATCTGCACCTAGCGTGCAATCGCCAAAGCAAAAGGCTCGATAGGACACATCGCGCTTCGAGGAAGCCAGTATTTCGCTAGGGCGAAAAGCACCATAGAACATTGTCAGTGTTACTACGGCGAACAGGTGCAACTCATACTGAGATGAGCACAGAGACCTAAATAAAGGCAGGATCTGAAGGAGAACATCGGGCATGATTGGCCTCCTTCGGTCAGTGGGCCTGTGAGCAGAACGCGACCAACCCTGAAGGACCTTCCTGACCCTAAAATCTACAGAATGATCCTGCATTCCTCTTGCCTTGGAAATAAAGGCCAGCATAGAGAGGTGTCCGGCGATGGTAGAAATATGAGATTGCCCATTCAGATATAGATAAACTGCAGCCAATGTGAACAAGAATAGGCCATACAGAAGGCAAAGCACTAATGGCACGGAATGCCTGGAACGTCCCCAAGGCAAGCTGGTACACCCTCTGAGTGCTGGGAGCAAGGGCAGAAGTTATAGCTGAAGAACGCCACCTGCCAATCACCTGGACATCCTCAATGCTCAAGCCCACAAGGGCAGTGGCTGTAGCCACTCCAATCTGGAAGGAATGCAGCCCATAGACTCCAACATCGCAACCACTGGCCAACAAGGCCCGCCGAACAACAGCCCAAAATTGAAACTGAGTCAGGGCAGAACCATCTGCATGTATAAAGAGATAACGCTGACCAGCTGGCCTGAAACACAAACATTGCTGCATAGCGGAAAATGGGCATAAGTCAGGTACCTGGCAACTATAAAGAAGCAAAACTGCCATGGCCCTTTTGATCAGTCTTATAGCCTTTTAAGGAGAACCTCACTAAATCTGCACCTAACGTGCAATCGCCAGAGCATAAGGCCCGATACGACACATCGCGCTTTGAGGAAACCAATAATTCACTAGGGTGAAAAGCACCATAGAACATCGTCAGAGTTACTGCGGCGAACAGGTGCGACTAATACAAGATGAGCACATTGACCTAAATAAAGGCAAGATCTGAAGGAGGACATTGGGCGTGATTAGCCTCCTCCGGTCAGAGGCCCTAGGAGCGGAACGCGACCAACCCACAAGGACCTTACTGACCCTAAATCCACAGAATGATCCTGCATTCCTCTTGCCTTGGATTAAAGGCCAGCGCCGAGAAGTGTCAAGCGATAGTTATGACAGAAATAAGTTTTTGCCCTTTGAATACAGCATAAATAGCAGAATACTTCCAGAACACGTGCCCACGAAGGCAAATGTTGCAGCTGCTCCTGTATGAAAGAAATGTAATCCTTAAACATAATGGCCTTGCGAACAACAAAGCAATAATCAAAAGTGAATCAATGCGTAGCCATTGATACATGAAAAGATAGTACTGGCCCACTGGCCTAATCAGAGAGAAAGGTCCCTCAGCGAACCAGGGACAGAGAGGGCAATGGGCAGCCCCTCAGCTTCACCACTCAATCACAAGCCCACTGGTCCGTCTTAAACATATGCGCTGACAACAGCACAGCAATATAAGTGCAGGGCTCAAATATTACAATAACTTGCCCGGAAAGCTAATTTTACCAGGGCAAAAGGCTCCCTAAAATTATTGGTAAGGCCACCGCCCAGGATAACCGGCCTGGAAGGGGGGAGCACTAAGAATCATCGAAGGCAGGAACATCAACAGTATAACAGGGGCCACGTAGGACCAGGCAGTATCAGGGTGGAATGCGACTAGCCTCATTTGGTTTTCATAAAATGGGTTCTTGAATGCATTTGGCCTGAAAATTAAAGAAAAAAGGTAAAAAGGAGGCAGGATATATTCCCAACGGTAATGTCCTGCCCTCCTTAGTAGAGCATGGGCTGCAACAAGGTGTACATCATTCATACATGGGGGGGGGATGGCCTCATAGGATCAGGCGGCATGCGGGTGGAATGCAACTGTACTTTGCGGAATAAACGCATGCACAAGGCGCATAGCTCAAATCATGTTGAGGTTCTGGGGATTTACCACATAACCATAGCCAAGTGCTGCACTGAACGTATCATGCGGATCAGAAGGGCAGAAGGCCACATATATACCGCAAGCACTGTTGGAAAATAGTCCAGAAATTAAATTCTATTGTGAGCCCCAGGCCCCTTAAAAGCAGCCAGCCATTATTCGGCACACCCAAGATCCTAAATTGACACCAAAATACCAATCACCGACTGCATCAAAGCTTACCTACAGTTCAAGCTACAGGAGCAAGTCCTTTGTTCTTGAAGAAAGAATGGCCGTTGAAGTCACATCTGGCCAGCAGCACTTGCACAACCCAGTAGAAGTGATCAGGATCTAGACGACAGCCTGGCCATAACGCAAAAGCCCTCACAACCTATGCAGGTTTCCCACAGAAGGTTCTTCTTCATATGATGTAAACAAGTGCTGCCATCCCGACGTATGAATGAATGTGAATCGAACAGGTAGCAGCGCCTAGTATGCATGAGACTGCCATGAAATAGATGTGATTGAAGAGGGTACCTGTATCTTGTGAAACAAGCAATATACTATTCATATTTTTGGAATAAAGTTAAATTGAATTAAAAATGCCTTGGAAAAGCTTCATGATATAGATTTACCAAATGCTAGAGGAGCAGTTTAAGCAAGAACCAATAAGCTATCATTCCTAAAATAGGCATATTGTATATTTCATTTAGCTATTTCAGGGATAAAACAAAGCATTCAAAACTACAGGCAATAGAATGGCTTAAGCAACCAACATATTAAAACATTCCTGCTATAGAAAAACTATTGTTATAAGCTTATTAACTACTAGAGATCCATAAAGAAAATTACAGTTAAAACTTAATCACTCAAAAAGCCAACAAACACTGATTTAGCAAACTTATATATATATATATAATTATTTATTTATTTATTTATTTTTCCATTAACCTTAACGCATTGGCTCTCAGAAAGCCACAACAATGAGTTCACCTGGCTGTAGAGCATTTCCTTTATGCTTGCATAGCATAAATTACCTTTCTCTAAATCACACTTATACATATTTTGAAGCCACATAAGAAGTCTGAGATGTGGGATTCCAATGAACTCACCTTAAAATAAATTATCTATTGCCCTTTAGATATTACATAAGCATCTATACTTTTTCTCCATGCACAATAAATGCAACAAAATTATGAAGCTAATTGATCAAGAACAGCATTTTAAAACCAAAACATGAATGTAGGAGTACAAACAGAATTAAAATGGGGGGGGGTAAAGAATGAAACACCAATCAATTTCCAATACTTACGATAATTAACAATTTATGCCAAAGAAAACCCCAATATATATTAAAACAACTTACACATTAATTAACTATCAATATAACACAGATATTATTTATATGTATATAAAAAATGTTAAAAAAGAAATAATTTTTTAAAATTTATTTATGTATTTATTTATAATTAATTCAAAATCCAATTAATTAAACACTACTTGATTGCTATATCAAATAAAGGGTGGGGGAAACGCTGCAAATATAAAGTATAAACCAAACTGGGGATAACACCAAAAGGCGGGAAATTCAAACAAACACAAACAGCTGGAGGCAAGCAAGGAAAAGCCTCCCACGCCGTCTCACAGCTGATCCAGCCTCACAGCTGATCAGCGGAATAATAGAATGGAGGGAAGAGGGGGGGTTATAACACAATAGCAAATAAATAAGAATATATATATCAACAATCGAAATATATATATATATATATCTAAGAACCAAAGAGCACTGAAACTAACTAACAAGGCACACAAACGCAAGCAACGTTAACAATTTAAAGACAAACCGGAAGAAAAGGGGGGGGGGAAAACAAACGGAATCAAAATTTGTATATATAACCAAGGGAATACCCCAACCAGGAACGTCGCCACCCACAAACACCTTAAGAAAAAACAAGCTGGGCTCTACACAAGCAACAAACGCTTTAAAGCGCCGGCAGTACAAAGGAAAACAGCCGGCAAGCCGGCAAGAAGCCGCAGGGGGCAGACGCCCGCAGCCCAGCTGCTCGTCGGGGCTCAAAACAACAACAGAGAATGATGAAGAGCAACGGGACCGGGAGGAAAGAGCAGAGAAGGGTAAACAAGGTATTTAGCAAGGAAACGATCACCAACAGAACGCTGAAAGAGCCCCTGCAAGCGTGAACCAGCAGTAAGTGCCGCAAGGCAAAAAAGGTGCGCACTTAAGGAGGAGCAGGCTATATATAGCTGCTCAAAACCCTTGCCCAATTGGTCAAGGTGCACCACCTGACCTATTACACAATGTTCTGGAACCTTCCCGAGCCTTCCCAATAATAGGGTGTAGGCAAATCCGCCCCAGCCAAATGGGCAGGAACGTTATTTCCAATGCTCTTCCAGGGCCCTGTATTGATCTTTTCCTGTTTTCAAAAGAGTTTTCCTCCTGTTAGAATCAGTGGGAGGGTAATAAACCACACCAGCTCCAGGGCTGTTTGGATTCAGAGGTGTTCATGTGGATCTATACCCATTCCCCAACATACCGCCCCAATATTTCCTCTTTGACCCCTCCAAAGTCAGAGCTCCAATGCCAGGGAAGAGCCATCTGCAGATCTTTTTGCAGCCTCACAAAGGAGGTGTCTGGCATCAGTTCTTCCTCCCCAAGGGTGGGCTCACCTCCACCCTTGGAAAGGGGGTCTGACAGATCCTGTATGGGCTCTGGGATACTCTCATAAGAACCATAGGATTGTAGTCTTTAAAAATGTATAAATACAAGAAGCTGCCACACTGTGAGATCATTGGTCCACCTAGTCAAGAAGAGAGAGCCTACTGCTGGGGTCGGAGTAGATTGCTCGATGAAGATGTTGACCCAGCATGTGGCAGCTGTGAAAAAGTAACATTCAGTGCGAGGGATCATTAGGAGCTGAAAATAAAACTGCCGATATCATAATGCCATCACACAAATCTATGGTGCAATCACATTTGGAATACTGTGTACAGTTCTGGTCGCCTCACCTCAAAAAGGCTACGGCAGAAGTTTATTTTTAGTTTAGAGGAAACGCAAGTAAGAGGTGACATGCTAGAAGTGTATAAAACTATGCATGGCATGGAGAAAGTGGACAGAGAAAAGTTTTTTTCTACCTCTTTCTAGAACTTGTGGATGCTGAATGTTTGAAAATTCAAGACAGACAAAACAGAGTACTTCACACAGTACTTAGAGAAGCTATGGAATTTGCTCCCATGAGAGGTAGTGATGTCCACCAATGTGGATAGCTCTAAAAGAGGATTAGGCAAAATCATGGACTATAAGGCTATCAATGGCTACTAGCTATGATGGCTATGCTCTGCCTCCCTGGTCAGAGGCAGTATGCTCCTTTATACCAGATGCTGCAAACTGCAGGTGGGGAGAATGCAGAGCTTGGAAAAGTTACTTTTTTGGAACTACAACTCCCATCAGCCCCAGCCAGCATGGCCACTGGATTGGGCTGATGGGAATTGTAGTTCAAAAAAGTAACTTTTCCAAGCTCTGGGAGAATGCTCTTGGGCTCAGTTCCTGTTTGTGGATTTCCCTTAGGCATCCCATTGGCCACCGTGTGAAGAGGATGCTGGACTAGGTGAGCCTCTGGCCTGATCCAGCAGGCTCTTCTTATGTTCCTATGGACTCATGAGTGAACAGATGCCAAAGTGAATGGACCAGAAATAGATGTATGCATACATCCCCAGAGCCAACACTGTTTAAAAAAAGTTTGTGTCACCGTTCAGATATCAGGTCCTGCCGTTGCATTTCCCCCTGTTTTCCACTGCTTCACCTTGCTGCTTGGTAGGGTCCAGCCTTGCAGATTCCATATCAGTTCCTGCTGATCTTTGCTGTCTCTCAGTCTTTCCTGACCAGTGTCTCCCTTTTGGTAAGCAACTAGTCAGTTTGCTGCTTGTAGCCCTTGATCTAAGCTCTGTGATCTGTCTCTGTTGTTTTCAGTTTTCCTCCTGACTGCTTTCTTCAGTTCAGCTTCTCTGGTGCTGCTGCCTTCACTGATTTGGGAGGGAGCCCAATTCCCTTCACACTTTCGGTCCTCTTCCTCTGAAGTAATAAAAGTGCTTTGAGGACATGCATGAAAGAGACTAGCCAGTTTCATATATAAAACTATGGCAGACAGCCATGTGGCATACCAGCTCAGGAGTCTGCTTCGAATTACTTCTTTGTCCTTAATTGAAGGTAATTTGATGGACTGTATGAAAACAAGCATACTTTGCCAAGATGATTGATGGCCAACTTTTGCCCCACAGAACTCTTGTCAATAATAATTTTGTTCAGACAACTCCTTGTGCTAGCTGTCTCCTAAAATATACACTATGGGGAATTGACTTACTCTGATACTATTAAAATTGATGTACGGATGCTAGCAAGTTAATATGAAGAAGTGATGAGGAGAGGCAAGGTTCACTGACCTGGTAGATTTCAATAGAGTCTAAATTATATCATGACAAGGCTACCAAACAGAAAACTTAACATGGAACATAAAATTAAAACAGTGATCTATGGCAATCAATCAATTTGAGCACGAACAAAATCCATCTACAGATGCTTCCAAAAATCAGTATACAGATGATATAAACCAGGGGTGGGAAACATTTTTCCAGCCAGAGGGTTGCATTCTCCTCTGGACAACCTTTCAGGAGACTCGCCAGTAGTGGGCAGGGCCAGAGGCAAAAGTGGGCAGAGTAAGAAATGTAAATGTTACCTTTGTACAGTAGGTTGGTTTCTATGATGCACTCACATATGCGCACACACCTCTCTCTATCCTATATCCAGGCAAGCAAGAGGCATTGCCAAAGTTCAGGCCAGTAGTGTGGTGGAGACTGCATTAGAAGACAGCCTGCTACAGGCTTGGGGAAAGTACTCAAGGAGAGTATGAAGCATGGCCAATGAGGGGTGTGGAGAGATCCAGAGGGTCATATAGAGAGGCATGGAGAGCTTTATTGGCCCCTCAGGCTGAGATTCCCCAGTCCATCCTGGTGTAAGCCAACCAGTTGCGAATAAGCAGCATCTTGCAGTATCAAACCCCCTGTTCTTGGATGGGAGAAGGTGGAAGGAGGCGCAGTGTCTCCTCTTTCCCCCTCCCTCCTGAGGACATTTTTATCCAGAGTTTTAAAAACTATAATTAACCCAAATTTATCTGGAGATGAATATAGGGTGAGGTGGGCAACCTCCCCAGGGTGGCACAGAGTGGGTCTGGCCAATCCAGGGGCCCAAGATTTGGGACCTGGGTGGATTTGGGGTCTCTCTGTGACTCTAGTAACTATTGTTAGGCTTGGGTGTAAGAGTGAATGCAGGAAATGTCTCTGGGGACTGAGTGGCTTTAGGAACATAATTCAGCTAGATCAGGGTTGTTGAACTCCAGTTCCCACCAGCCCCACCAGCATGGTCAATAGGGATGATGGGAGTTGTAGTTCAGCAACATATAGAGGGCAAGAAGCTCCCTATCCCTAGGCTAGATGGCTGATTGATGGACAGTCCAGTCTGTTTCAGTAAAGGGCACCAATGGATGGCGGATATATACAGAATTATAATCCCCACACAGCCATGAAGCTCACTGGGTAACCTTGGGTGAATCACTGCCTTTCAGTCTCAGAGGAAGGCAATGGTAACCCCCCCTCTGAATACTGCTTTCCATGAAAACCCTGTTGCAGGCAGTCCATTTAATTTTCATACACACGTGCACATGTTTTTGCTGGTAGGAGGCTTATATAAAAGTTCCGCTAAAACCGAAATGCTCCAAGGAACCATTACCTATTATTAATTTTATAAAAGTTGTTGGCCATAGGACAAGTATTTGCATTTATACACTTCTTTAACGCAGGTACAGAAATGACATCTTGTTTTCAAAATTCTAAACTGATGTTTGCCAAAACTTGGAGGGAAGAGTAAAAATAAGTAAAGGGTTATTGTTCATGCTTAGAATTTGCATTACTGTCTAAAAACTTTAAATTGTGAACCCAGAAAGAAAGGGCAGAGGGAGGTTTTACAAAATCACTGTCTTAAAGTGATGCTAATTACTGTAATTACTTTTGATATTTCCTATACACAGAAGCCTTGATTAAAGGTGTCCAGTAATTGTTGCGTTTTCTATTTTTGAGACACTGTTTTGGAAGTTGATGAAATAAATTCTGGGATTGATTCCAAATGTTGAGTTCTTTGTTCCAGCAGGATCTGGAAGCGTCCAGAGTAGCTCCTGAATTGTGTTACCTGATCATAAGTAGTGAAGATGAGTTCCATGCCAGGGACAAAGCTGTGGCCAAATTATTTTGGCTTTGAAAGAAGATACTTTAAGAAACCCCAAGTATGTAAAAAAGTGTTGTAGACACCCTCCCTGGAGATACAAAATGAACTTCTATCAGGATTTTTTTAATAGCTTGCTAGCTGGAGATACTTGCTTAATTGTTTTTGATGGCTGGAGGCTATTAGCTATTAGACACCAGTAGTGTATCCCTGCCAGGTCGTTGTCCCCTTACATTTTGGGGGGGGTGTGTGTCCCTGCTGGGTCCCTATGTCTCTAGCACTACATGAATCCCCTTCTGTGCTGAATTGGTTCCTACCAATGTCTGTTGTTGTGGAGGAGAGTCATGAGAGAAAGAGGAGGGTGCTGAGAATGACAACAATGAGATAGAGAAGTTTTCCAGCCAGAGGCAAGCACCTCCTTAGCCCTGTGGATCGCATTTACTTTTTTAAAAAGTCAGGGAGAGAAAGAATGAGTGGCAGGAATGTTAATCCTGCATGCTTAGCCTGCTGCTGCCAACTCTGCCTACATGTCTACCACAGCCGATGACCACTTTATCCTGTACTAGAGCGATCTGGGAGGGGGGTGGGGAGCAGCAGGGATATTGCTGCAAGCTCAGGCCTCCATTGCCTGCCAGCCAGCAGCAACCACCTCCTTAAAAGGCTGAGGAGGGAAGGATATTGCCACAGGGGTATCCCCACATGGTCTTTCATCCTGTGCTGGGGCTTGCTTTTTTAAAAAAAAGTTGCAGAGGAAAGGACGGAGCAGTGGGGGTACCCCTGCATGCTTAAGCTGCTGTTGTCTGCCAGCGACACAGAGCCAGTGGCAAGTGCTTCATTTGCCCCAGGGAGGAGATATTCTGCAGGGGTGGGATGCTCAAGGAGAGAGAGAGAGAGAGAGAGAGAGAGAGAGAGAGAGATGTATGTGAGACTTGTGTGAAAGGGGAAGATGCATTTGTGATGTGTATGTGACAGACAGAGAGGCAGGTTTATATGTTGTCTATGTGCATGTGCGAGAACAGAAGGTATGTATCTATGTATAGTGTGTGTGAAAGAGGGAGAGATGCACGGGGGGATGGAGGGAGGGAGAGAGGGGGGAGGGAGAGAGAGAGATGTGGTTGTGTATATGTGAAGGGTGAAGGGTGGGAAAGAAAATAAGGAGGACACATAAATACATGTGTATCTGTGATCTGTATGTGTATGGTGAGTGCATTATTATTTATTTATTTATTTATTAAATTTATTAGTCACCCATCTGGCTGGTTGTCCAGCCACTCTGGGCGAGGTACAAAATAAAAACATACAAATACATTAAAACATTAAAAATCTCAACAACAATAATAAAACCTAACCCACCCAAAAGTCTGCCTGAAGAGCCAGGTCTTCAAGGCCCGGTGGAAGCTCATCATAGAGGGGGCATGGCGGAGATCATTTGGGAGGGAATTCCACAAAGTGGGGTCCACAATTGAAAAAGTCCTCTCCCTAGTCCTCATCAGTCTAGCTGTTTTAACTGGTGGGATAGAGAGGAGGCCTTTTGAGGCCGATCTTGTTGGGCGGGATCATTGCTGATGCTCTTTGTGTGCTCTACACGTGTGTGTGTGCGCGCACAAGAGAGTGTGTGCTCCCTGTTGTTATTAGACAACATCATCATCATTTAAGTGTGTGTGTGTGTGTGTGTGTGTGTGTGTGTGTGTGTGAGAGAGAGAGAGAGAGAGAGAGAGAGAGAGACAGAGACAGAGAGAGAGAGAGGGAATCAATATTGTATGATTGCCACAAACAGGGCCAGCAGAACATAGCACTAAGTTCCCAAGGTAATCATGAAGCAGTAATGGTGGTGGAAGCAGTGATGGCTCTACTCTCTCCAATTTTGTGCTGTGTCATGCCTCCATGGCAGATATTGTGTGCTATGGCAGACATGCAGACATTGTGACCCCACGGTGGCCATTTTGTGACTGGTGTTCTTGGCACCAGTCTTCATTTGTAATTCTTTAATTCTTAATTCTTTATAACACAGAGTAGTAGCCATCATCTGTAAAATGTTTAATATTTTTATTTTTATTATGTATTTTTGGTTTTTATTATCAACTTATTATCATTGCAAATTCAGTAGAGAAGGGGGAGGGATGGTCGGAAGAGTGACATGGCATGTAAGGTGACATGGCATGACTCATGAAGGGACCCTGCACTTCTTAATTTGCCACTTCACTAATGGTAGACACCTCCCACCTCCCTAGGCAATGGCTGAGAGAAACAGGTTGGCTGCTTGAATGTAACTGAAGGTAGAGATAAAACAGACTGGCAATGAAGTCCTCTGCATGCTTACTCAGAACTATGTCCCACTGAGATTTTTTCAATGGGACTTACTCCAAAGTGTGTGTGCATGGTCCACCCACCTGTCAATCACCTGACATCACAATGACATCAAGTGACATCAACTTCAAAGGGGATAACTGTCAGCACCTATCAGCTAATCAGTGTTGGCACCAAGCTCTGCCTTATTTATTTATTTATTTATTACATTTATACACCGCCCCATAGCTGAAGCTCTCTGTCCACTTGCAGGTGTGGTTTGGATTCAAACTATACATGCAAAGGAACATATATGCTGCAAATCAGCAAAGCTGTTTGCAAAGTTGATCTGCAGATGAAAAATGTAAAATGGTTAAGTGTTCTGCAAACTATGATTCCCAGAAGGGATAAACAATCAATCCTTCTTACCAGGAAACTCTAGAGACTGTAGCTCTGTGAAAGAAACAGGGGTCTCCTAATAACTCTCAGCCCCCTTAACAAACCACAGTTTCCATGGGTTCTTTGGGGGGAAGCCATCAAAGTGATATCATAGTGCTTTAAATGCTGCCTGTTCCTCTATCCAAGAATGGCCATGCTGGCTTGGGATTATGGGAGCTGTAGTCCAAAACACCTGGAGGGTACCAGGCCTCAGGAGGCTGGTGTACTTTGTAGCTCCCCACAGTGAGTTCCTGTCTGCTCTGTCTCTGTCTCTGTCTCTCTCTTTCTGCCATTAATCTGGTTTCCTCCCCTTTGGTGCAGCTAGCTGTATTTGTCCCTCCACCCATCCCTCATTATACTGCACAATAACTTTTCCCCACTTTTGTTGTTGTTGTTATTGTTGTTGTTAATGCTAGTTTCTAATCACCAGAAACCTGAAATGTAAATCACAAATTTAAAAGAAGTTGCCAAGCATATTAGAACCCAGAACCAAGTATAATATTTTGACAGGCAATCACATTTAGCAAAGGTTGTTCTCCCACGATAGCTCATTGCATTACTTTCAAATTACTTAATGTTCTATTTCAGGAGTTCTATAACTGGATCTGTTGCATATGTTTTGCCTAATATACCCTGTTTCTGTTTTGAGTGGCGAGCTCATCCAACTTTGGAATATCAAAGCATAAGAAGAGCCCTGCTGGATCAGACCAAAGGCCTGTCTAGTTCAGCATCACATTTTTTCACAGTGGCCAACCAGATGATGCTGAGAAGACCAAAAACAAAGTCAATAGTCCTCTCCCACTGGATCCCAACCAGAGGAGCAGATTCAGGACTCAGAGGCTGGATTTTTATGCATAAAGCTTTATTCCAGAAATCAAAATAGGGATCTAGCATCTTATGCTAGGCCTAAACTGGGATTCAAACAGGAACAGGCATGCTAGACATTGGAAGCAACAGCAAATACAAGCAATGCTATTTCTTATATACAGAAAAAGGAAGGACACTTGAAGCTATTAATTCAGGCTCTTCTCAGCATGAGCTGCAAGGCGGGGCTGTGATGGGGGGTGGAAGAAATTGGGCTACTTGTAACCGTCTCTTCTCTATCCTCTGTGACCTTGGAGACATGCCAGTTTCCGACTCTACTGAGTTGCTTTCATTTTCCTTTGCCTGAGACATTCTAATGTTTTCATTATCACTTATCTCTTCTGCCATTATGCTTGGCCTTGGTGCCTGCAGACAGTCCTCACCAGCCGGCTAAGACAAATTAAGGCTGTCTGAGCCTTTCTCAGTAACTCCAGAAGCCGGTTTCGAGGCTTCTGGAGTCACATCCTCTTCAACCCCCTCATTTCTTTCATCAGTGCTGGCAATGTCCTCCCCAATGTCTGTAACCCCTTTTCCATTCTCCCAACCTTGCCAGACATTCTCCTTGGGACCCATGACAGTGACTGGTATTCAGAGAGATAAATCTATCTCTGATCCTGTAAACAGCTTAAAGCCATCACTACTAATAGCCGTTGATAGCTTTATCCTCCATAACTTTGTCTAAGCACCCCTAAAAGGCAGCTAAGATATTGGCTATCACCATATCTTGTGGCAATGGATCCTATATTTTAACTGTGCACTGTTTTATGACTTTGACAACAGCAACTTTTGAAAGTTCTTTCCAATCGGTTTGGTAATCCAGAGGAGTTAATCCTTCTAAATCAGTGGTGGGCAACCTGCATCCTAAGGGCTGCATGTAGCCTTTGATCTAATTTCATGTGGGTGGCCAGGAGGGGGGCATGAGTGGAATGGGGTTAGCAAAGAGAGAGTAAAGGAGGTAGCAGGTAGTCATTCGTACATGTTAATGATCACTTGATGAACCTTCCTTAAATCATCCCTGCCATTCAGGGTAGGCAAAGCCAAGCAGTTCTTCACACATCACACGGTTAAACTATGGCAGGTTAAGTGATGGCCACCAATAGGGATGTGAGAAAGTACCACTTTTCCATTCCACTCTGTAGTCATTGCAGACAGCACTGTTTCCATTGTGCTGCTATTTTTCCACCAAAATCTTACTTGTCTCACTGTCCACTGTGGTGAAATTGTGTCACTTACTTAATTTGTGTCATTAATTACGTCAGTGACTTAAGTTACGTTGTCATTAAGTTATTCCACCCCATTCATTTCAGTGTAAATGAAGGCAATGCAAATGTGGGGAAAACTACAATCAATGATGTATGATTTGCAGGCTAAAAACAACAACAGCATATACAAATCACATTTGCTGGGGTGAGTTATGTTCCAGATATGGGATAAATAAGCAAACAACTGCAATTTCCGCTCCCATTTCTATTTTCAAAGGAATTCTCCAATATCCCTAGTCATGACTGTACTATACATTACCTCCAGGAGCCAAATCAGCAAGCTTCAGAGTACCAGCTGCTGGAGAGCAACAGCAGTGGACTGCTATTGCACTTATCTCCTGCTTATGGGCTTCTCAAAGGCTGGCTGGCCACTGTGGAAGAAGAATGGTGGACTAGATAGGCCATTTATCAGATCCAGCAAGGATCTTCTTATGTTCTTATGGAGCCAGGCTTCCTAGGAAGTGGGTGATACTTCCAGTAACTGCCCCCTCCAATACATCTTCTTACAAATTATGAAGTGCTGAGTAGTCCCTATTTTTTTCTTCCAGTTGACCCTGCACCACAAGGAGAAAGGAAAGTGAGACTTTCCAAGCAACAAACACCATAATCTTCCTACTTTAAGCTCCTAGCAGTTTTTATGGCATGCCAGCAGCTGTGTTTGGAGTTTCCAAATAATTTCAAAGTATTTTGAAAAGATATTCTAATCTTTGCCAAGACATACAGGGGGTTTTTTTCCAGACCGGAAGACTGGGAAACTGTAGGGAATACATTCGTTTTTAAAAATACTTCTTCATTCCAAAGAGATTTTGGAGCCATGCAAAAGGAAATTGAAAGTATTTGATAGTTATTTATAAAGTATTACATCCAGACTCATGAACGATTTTAATAGTATGCTACAGTGTAGATAAACTATTTCTTTAGTACAGGTGTTTCTGTATAATCTCCCAAGGATTCCTCGACAACCTCAAAAGTAATTGAAAGGATTATGAAACTATTTCAGAATGGCAATGGAAACCAGCTAAAAGCACACAATTGTGAGTAGATAAGGTTCTTTTTTCAACAAACTTGTTCCTCTAACAAAGTTTTTTTTTGAAAAATGATCTATTACAGACTGCAGCTTGATATGCCGAGAGTGCTTATTTCTAAATTACGTATTGTTTACTGGTTAGTTGTAAAACATAAAAAAAAGAAAATAGAAGAGGTGACAAAGTTCAAAGTAAATTACTCATTGCTTTAAGTTTGACATAGATCTCATCAGTGGACGCTGGTCCATTAGGGTGAAAGAGGACACTGCCCAAGCAACCCCAGTCTGCTCTCAGCCAGCCCCTACCTGCCTCCCTTCTTACTTATCTCCAGGCACTGGCTGTCATCGTCCTTCTTTGTCTCAGTGCTGCCCTTGTAAACTCAGCAGAGAGGATGAAGGGAACAAAAGTAGAATTGGGTGCCACTCTCTGCCTGTCATTGGCTCTGGCTCCACCTCCTGTTGGGCTCCCTGCCTTCTACCTTACCAGTCACAATGGGCACCAGCCACCACTGGCTAACACATTGCCAAGATGAACAGTTGTAAGAGCTATTGGGGAGGCAGAAGTATTAGGTGGGGAATGATGAATGAAAATACAGCATGTACACTCACTACTTATTCTTCCGCCCTTCCTCCCAGAAGGAGCCCAGGGTGGCATGCAACTTCAAGTGATGGGCCTTTTGGCTGCAACTTCAACTGGTGGACTTCCACATGTGGATGGATGGATTAGCTGCATAACATCAGAGAAATAACTTTCACCTCACCCTAGATGCAGTCTTTTCAGTGGATTTACATATTCACATCTTCAGTGGTCCTATTTAGATGTCAAGGGAACCCATAGAGGGGAGGAGAATCAAGAGATCATAATTCATTCTCCCTACTCTCAGCTACCATGTATTCATCCATACATACGAGGAAAGTCTAGGAACATACAAATGGTGCATGCACAGACTCTCTCTCCATGATCCAGGCCACCACAAAATGCAAGATACCTAACTGTACACATGCACAGACCTGTGAATGCACATGTAAAGATCTCCTTCTTCTTTGACCCCAAAAGGGAGGAGGAGCCAAAGCCTGACTACCATCAAATTTTCAGTCCTACCAGACTTTGGTGAGTCCCTTATTCCTTTATTAGGAGGGCCAGGACTCTGCTCATCTTTGGGTTCTCATTCCTGCACATCTCATTCCTGCACACCTTTCATCTTCCAGTATTCCCTTCTCTTCTCCCCCACTCTCTGGAGTTCTATTTTCTGGTTTTTTTCTGGCTCACCACTGGGTTGATTTAGTCAGAAGACAGATCCCTGCTGGAATCCCTGAAGGTTCCTGTATGGCCTCCTGCATCATTGAAATGGTAAGTATGGATCCGATCCTTGGATGTGCTGCTGCTGGGGCTGCTCTTCCACCAGGCTTTCCCCTTAGAATGGACCCAATCTGCACCAGGCATCCTTCTGCCATTTCCATGTGACATCACTTCTAGCCTGTCCATGTCTGCATCCAGTTGGGCCAGTGTGCAGTGGATGGATTGATTCCAGAATAGCACATTCCAGGTTGATTCCAGAATAGCACAGCTGTACACATTTAAACTATCAGGATGAACACATATGGCATGGGAGTGGAGAAAGCAAGCTTCATCCCAGTGATCTCCTCAGTGTTAGGAAAATGCCTGCATGCAGTCGTCAAGGGCAGAAAAACCCAATAATGCACAACCATGTGTAGATTAGGAAAAACAAACTTGTTGTTTGGAGGTCATGATGCTGCTGTATACTGAGCAGAGCTTGGAAAAGTTACTTTTTTGAACTACAACTCCCACCAGCCCAATCCAGTGGCCATGCTGGCTGGGGCTGATGGGAGTTGTAGTTCAAAAAAGTAACTTTTCCAAGCTCTGAATTACTGAGTCAGACTGTAAGGTGTGGGCAAGGGATTGGATTGGTTGGACAGTGCCGGGTTGAAAGCATTCCATTGACCTAACAGGCTGGAGTTGATTCGAGTTCATTCTATATTCCCTAGCAGCTGCTTTTACCCATCTGTTTTCTTTTCTTTTTTGATCAGAAAAAATATTGAAATTAATATCAATATTTTAAAGGAACATAAGAAGAGCCTGCTGGATCAGGCCAGTGGCCCATCTAGTCCAGCATCCTGTTCTCACAGTGGCCAACCAGGGGCCTGGGGGAAGCCCGCAAGCAGGACCCAAGTGCAAGAACACTCTCCCCTCCTGAGGCTTCCGGCAACTGGTTTTCAGAAGCATGCTGCCTCTGACTAGGGTGGCAGAGCACAGCCATCATGGCTAGTAGCCATTGATAGCCCTGTCCTCCATGAATTTGTCTAATCTTCTTTTAAAGCCGTCCAAGCTGGTGGCCATTACTGCATCTTGTGGGAGCAAATTCCATAGTTTAACTATGCGCTGAGTAAAGAAGTACTTCCTTTTGTCTGTCCTGAATCTTCCAACATTCAGCTTCTTTGAATGTCCACGAGTTCTAGTATTATGAGAGAGGGAGAAGAACTTTTCTCTATCCACTTTCTCAATGCCATGCATAATTTTATACACTTCTATCATGTCTCCTCTGACCCGCCTTTTCTCTAAACTAAAAAGCCCCAAATGCTGCAACCTTTCCTCGTAAGGGAGTCACTCCATCCCCTTGATCATTCTGGTTGCCCTCTTCTGAACCTTTTCCAACTCTAGAATATCCTTTTTGAGATGAGGCGACCAGAACTGTACACAGTATTCCAAATGCGGCCGCACCATAGATTTATACAACGGCATTATGATATCGGCTGTTTTATTTTCAATACCTTTCCTAATTATCGCTAGCATGGAATTTGCCTTTTTCACAGCTGCCGCACACTGGGTCGACATTTTCATCGTGCTGTCCACTACAACCCCGAGGTCTCTCTCCTGGTCGGTCACCGCCAGTTCAGACCCCATGAGCGTATATGTGAAATTAAGATTTTTTGCTCCAATATGCATAATTTTACACTTGTTTATATTGAATTGCATTTGCCATTTTTCTGCCCATTCACTCAGTTTGGAGAGGTCTTTTTGGAGCTCTTCGCAATCCCTTTTTGTTTTAACAACCCTGAACAATTTAGTATCGTCAGCAAACTTGGCCACTTCACTGATCACTCCTAATTCTAGGTCATTAATGAACAAGTTGAAAAGTACAGGTCCCAATACCGATCCTTGAGGGACTCCACTTTCTACAGCCCTCCATTGGGAGAACTGTCCGTTTATTCCTACTCTCTGCTTTCTACTTCTTAACCAATTTCTTATCCACAAGAGGACCTCTCCTCTTATTCCATGACTGCTAAGCTTCCTCAGAAGTCTTTGGTGAGGTACCTTGTCAAACGCTTTTTGAAAGTCTAAGTACACTATGTCCACTGGATCACCTCTATCTATATGCTTGTTGACACTCTCAAAGAATTCTAATAGGTTACTGAGACAGGACTTTCCCTTGCAGAAGCCATGCTGGCTCTGCTTCAGCAAGGCTTGTTCTTCTATGTGCTTAGTTAATCTAGCTTTAATAATACTTTCTACCAGTTTTCCAGGGACAGAAGTTAAGCTAACTGGCCTGTAATTTCCGGGATCCCCTCTGGATCTCTTTTTGAAGATTGGCGTTACATTTGCCACTTTCCAGTCCTCAGGCACGGAGGAGGACCCAATATTGGTATTGGTATTGGTATTAGGAAATATTGATATTTTGAAATATTTATCTTTCCTTTTAAAATGTTGATATTTTACAGAAAATATTGATATTTTAAAAGGAAATATCGATAAACTATCATTCTTACAGTCAATGTTTTAGAGGCAGATATTTTTTAAAGTCTGTTTTCAAAAATAGCCATGGAAATTTGCTGTATTAAGATGTGATCCTCAGTGATTGAGAATAAGCAAATTACTCCATCACATCCCTACTGTGAGCTGAGAGAGCCAGCCAGAACTGGGGTCCAGAGGAAGGGCAAAACATGGCAAAGTGGGGGCAGGAGGGGAAACCAAGACAAGGGAAAAGTGACTTTAATTGGCCCAGCCACAGGCTAGTAAAAAAGCTAAGAAAGGATTAAAAGCTGGAAGTGAGCTGGGAGGTGAATAGAGTTGTGGATACAGCATGTAAGGGGAAAAATGGAAATGGACTGCCTTCAAGTCGATTCCAACTTATGACGACCCTATGAATAGGGTTTTCATGGTAAGCGGTATTCAGAGGGGGTTTCCCACTGCCTTCTTCTGAGGCTGAGAGGCAGTGACTGGCCCAAGGCCACCCAGGGAGCTTCATGGCTGTGTGAGGATTCAGGTCTCCCAGGTCATAGTCCAGCACCTTAACCACTACACCACACTGACTCTCTATGTAAGGGAAAGGGAGAAGTAAAAAAAAAGGAGGCAGTGTGGAGTAGGAAGGAAAACAAGCATGGGTAGGGATGGAAAGATCTGTCCATTTCGGCTCTCTCAGTTTCTTTCTTTCTTTCTTTCTTTCTTTCTTTCTTTCTTTCTTTCTTTCTTTCTTTCTTTCTTTCTTTCTTTCTTTCTTTCTTTTTCTTTCTTTCTTTCTTTCTTTCTTTCTTTCTTTCTTTCTTTCTCTTTGTTTGTTTGTTTGTTTGTTTGTTGTTTCCCACTCTTCCTCCCAGTAGGAGCCCAATTCTTCCAATCCTAAATTTGTTTCTCCACATTTCTGCAGCAATCTGCAATTTTTTTTAAGTTATCATCAAAATTCTTCAGCATTTTAATATGAATGTCTCCTATGAAACACATTTTATGCACATTTTTTAAAATTGTGTTTTTATTAAAGTTTATGCAAAGTACAACAACAAAGACAGCACAACCCACTGTCATCAAGGGAAAAAAGTACAACAGTAAAGCAGTAATACTAAAATACTTTTGAGAGATACAATGTAATATGGAATAAAATGTCTGGTTGTTCTTCACACTGACTGTCTGGAGTCTGTGTTGTAAAGCCAGAAAATACTTAAAACACACACACACACACACACATATACAAACACTTGCAATACTTTCTTGTCTTTGGAAGATGCTTGTTACATCAAAGCACATCCTATTTTATCAATCAAAAGCCTCTTCGGCATTGAATTTCTCCAAAAGTGCTGCTTCCCTTAGAACTAGAAGACAGTTTATTTAATATACAACATTGCAAAGTATCATTTTACTTCTGCTATTTGCCCAAAGGCGGTTAATTTCAAGTATGAAATTTTGACACAAAATTTACAGCTCATGTATCACAACTTTTATTAAAGTGAGTAAGGGATGATGTCGGGGGATTTAAGAGAGAGAATTAACAATAACTACTGCCAATTTAGTCCGATTTGGCAGCTTATTGCAAAACCAAAGATGAAGTTAGGAAAAGAGAAATTAATCCAGCTGCACTGGATGGAGGAGAGACAAAAATATCAAATGTCTACACTAAAGTTTGTACTTTTAAGATGTCTGAATTTTAATGTATTGTTTCATCCAAAGAATGGTTTTTTTTAAAAAAGATTAAGATAATTATACTCTATAGATAATATTTTCATTTGGCCAAGCTGAAACTGCAATGTTTTTTGCAAGTTTTCCCCCCCAGCAATCCCAGATACACTTCCCTTTTTTGTTAAATATTTTGGCAATCATTGAAAACCATTTGCTTATTTATTTAAATTGCCCTCACCCTCTGTCACCCTCAGTGATGTCACCCTGCAGCCAGGCATCACCAGATCCTCCATTCACTAGGAGATTTTTCATAATCTGTAGTAACAACACTAAATAATACTAGAAACAAATGAAGAAAAATACAATGGAAGTTAGAACAAAGAATTCAAGCTTTTCAAAGATCTGCCCTTGAATGGCACAAATCTGTTGGGGGGGGGAAGGCTACTGATAATTAAATTTACAATCTTGGACCAGGACTAGAGGATGTTTGTCATATGATTTCCTCTCAAGGGCTTGTTTTTCTTGTTGAAATGGCAAATGTGGAAGCACATTCTTGATTAGGAACCACAGGGCATGGGGAGTTGTTTTATACTCTTCCCCATAAGTTGCCCCTCTTTAAACTCCCTGAAATTTATATTGGCCCACAAGGGTATCATTGCAGCAAATGGCACCTTCAGAGGTTATAGCAGCGCAGGAGTGAAAAAGTCAGCAACAGAGAAAGTGAGGATGAAGAGAAGCCCATGAGACAAAAGGAGAGTGAGTGAGAGGGTGTGTGTGAAGGCAGGACAGGAACCTGGCATGAAGGAAAGAGTGACGATGAGAGTGAGGAGTGGGTGGACTGGAATGGAGGGCAGGAACGGTGTGTGAATTTGAGTGAGCATGAAACAGAGGAGGAGGAGGAGGAGCAAGCCTTTGATTGTGTAGATCATGAACAACTATGGAATGCTTTAAAATAAATGGGGGTGCCACAGCATCTGATTGTCTTGATGTGCAACCTATATTCTGGACAAGAGGCAACTGTAAGGACAGAATATGGAGAAAGTGATTGGTTCCCCATCGGAAAGGGTGTGAGACAGGGGTGTATTTTATCACCCTATTTGTTTAATCTGTACGCAGAACATATCATGCGGAAAGCGGGATTGGACCAAGATGAAGGAGGTGTGAAAACTGGAGGGAGAAATATCAATAATTTAAGATATGCAGATGATACCACACTACTAGCAGAAACTAGTAATGATCTGAAATGAATGCTGCTGAAAGTTAAAGAGGAAATCACAAAAACAGGACTACAGCTGAACATCGAGATTAAAGTAATGACAACAGAAGATTTATGGAACTTCAAAGCTGATAATGAGGACACTGAACTTGTCAAGGATTATCAATACCTTGGCACAGTCATTAACCAAAATGTAGACAATAGTCAAGAAATCAGAAGAAGGCTAGGCCTGGGGAGGGCAGCTGTGAGAGAACTAGAAAAGGTCCTCAAATGTAAAGATGTATCACTGAACACTAAAGTCAGGATCATTCAGACCATGGTATTCCTGATCTCTATGTATGGATGTGAAAGTTGGACAGTGAAAAAAGTGGATAAGAGAAAAATCAACTCATTTGAATTGTGGTGTTGGAGGAGAGCTTTGCAGATACGATGAATTATGAAAAAGACAAATAATTGGGTGTTAAAACAAATTAAACCAGAACTATCACTAGAAGCTAACATGATGAAACAGAGGTGATCATACTTTGGACACATAATGAGAAAACACAATTCACTAGAAAAGACAATAATGCTAGGAAGAACAGAAGGGAGTAGAAAAAGAGGAAGGCCAAACAAGAGATGGACTGATTGCATAAAGGAAGTCACAGACCTGGACTTACAAGACCTGAACAGGGTGGTTCATGACAGATGCTCTTGGAGGTCGCTAATTCATAGGGTTGCCATAAGTCATAATTGACTTGAAGGCACATAACAACAACAAAGATTGTGCCTACTGATGAGAAGAGCCTAATGTTGAAAGGAAGAGGGGCTCGCCAGGTGCCTCTGAAAATAAGAGACACGCTGGAGCTCTGATGGCACTTGGGACCCAAGATAGGAGTCCTTGCAGCTGCCTTATATTGAATCAGACCAATGGCAGCTCAGTATTGCCTACACTGACCAGCAGCAGCTCACCAGGATTTCAGACCAGAGTCTCTCCCAGCTCTAACTCCGGGTGCCTACTCCAAGGGAAGCTTGGAGAATGGCAACAAGGGAGAGGGCCTTCTCAGTGGTGGCCCCCAAATTATGGAATGATCTGCCTGACGAGGTGCGCCTGCCGCCAACACTGTTATCTTTTCGGCACCAGGTCAAGACTTTCCTCTTCTCCCAGGCATTTTAGTATGTGTTTTATATTGTTTTACATTTTTAAATTGTGTTTTAAATTGTTTTTTAAAATATGTATTTTAAATTGTGTTTGTTTTTAGTTACTGTAAACCGCCCAGAGAGCTTTGGCTATGGGGCGGTATACAAGTATAATAAATAAATAAACAAATAACTAGGAGGGGTTGTGGATTTAATATAGGACCTTGTGCATGCAAAGCAGATGCTCTACCACTGAGCCACAGCCCTTTCGCTAAATAGTATATAGCAGACAGTGTTCATATGTAGCCATCCATCCAAATGCAAACAATACAATCCAGCTGAGTAACGGTGGCAACAATGGTATGCTGATGTCTCTCCCCTTTTCATATGTATGTCAACCAACATGTAAATAAAAAGAAGAAAAACAGCAAAATTGTGGTTTTTTTAAAAAAAATCCAGAGTAGGTATGATTTTTCCTCTTCCCCTAAGCTCGATAGTCCATACACCTGATAAATTAGAGAGAAACCTTGGTGATAACACAAGGGTGTTTGGGGATACTTTTGTCTCAGATCATGAATCATATTTTGACATTTTCGAATGATAGATCAATACTTTTTGAGAGAGAGAGAGAGAGAGAGGAGACCCTGTAGTATTTTATAAATAATGAGAGGTTAGCAGAAAGTGCAAGCAACAAAGAACAAATCATATTTCTACCTGAGGAATTTTTAAGATCATGCCTCAAACATGATAAATGTGGCACATAGGAGTTCTAGTAAAGCTATTAATATGCTGGGTAGTATAAAGAGTTTCAGAAACCAGAGTGTTTGCGTTGACTCGTGTTTGTAAACACAAAATAACCTAAAGCCTCATAAGAAGAACACTGCTGGACCAGACTAAAGAACCATCTAATCCAATATTCTGACTCCAACTATGGACAGTCACATGCCTCCTGGAAACACACAATCAGGTGACAAAGTCAATGACCTGGATCACATCTCACATTAGACCATTCTTAAACCAAAATTTATTTAAATTAGGGTTGGGGACCCTGATCTGGCTTTATCTCCCCTATACACTTGAGAAGTAGGTGTGGATGCCCACCTGTTGGGTGATGATCATCGGGATCTTAGCATATCACATGGAGCTTGCAGAGATTCATAGTGCTATGAAGTGCTACTGTTGGACAGCCTTGAAGTCACCACCTACTGTATCAGCTGATGGGTGGTGACTTCAAGCCTGCGTTCTGCATGGGCTGGTGGTGCAATCGAGTTCTCCATGTGGAACCCAATCAGACAGTTGATTCAGCCACATCTCTACCTGCCCCACACGCAATGTCACTTATGTTGTCAGGTGTGGGGCAGCTTGGCTGGTTTTGGTAAAAACAGCATTGTATGCCAAATTGGGATACATGCCAGGCCAAATTTGACCCATGCAGAAGAGGTTCCCCACCCCAATTTAAACCATGTTTTCTTCTACAATCAGTGTAGTTATAGTTTAGTTCATCATCCTTCTGCCTCATTTACTTCCAGCCCTCTGTCAGCTGTCCCTCCACCCAACATCCCTTAAGTCTTTATGGCTCCCAACTGCTGGCATTGTCTCACTGTATCATCATTTTTGTATCCATTGACTGGCTGTAAGAATGAGAGTGTACAGATCTTCTCGGAGATCTGTGCCAGCTGTTGACAAACAGTGTGGTCCTCTTTTTCCCCAGGGAAAGAAGCACCCATACCTAAGAGCCAGAGGATAGGCTCTATAGTTACAGTGAACTTCATTTTTCCTTTTGTTGCCCATCCATCTTGTCTGGAGAGATCCCATCATAGGGGTTTACTGTCTGACTATGTGTTCATCCAGAAAAATGCATATATTAGAAGAAAATGTACATGAAAATGCATATGTTTGTATATGTGAAAATAACATACAAAGACTTTAGGGGAAATTACTTGGAAAATGTTTATACTAGTTAAAACCACATACAGAAATGTTCTTATTGGGAGAATTTGCACTAAAATGCTAACAAAATTCCATGAGAATTTTTTTAAAAAAAATGTGAAGTGCAGCAGAAATGTGGAGAAGTAAGCTTAAGAATGGAAAAATGAGAAGGTATGAGCAGTTGAAATTGATAGATTCATCCTTCCCTAGTCATAATGCCACATTTGGAAGACTTTATAATGGTTTGATCACTCCTTCTCAAGAAAAGGATTGTACAAATGCAATTAAAGTGATTTTGGGCTTGGAGCACCTGCCTTATGAATAAAGGCTAAACCATCTGAGGCTTATTATTTTATTTTTGGGAGGGGAGATGACTAAGTGAAGATATATGGGAGCATTATTAATGGTATATATGGAATGGATAGAGATAGATTTTTCCCTTCTGTCTTTGTCTTATAACAGAAGAACACAGAGCAGCCCAAAGAAATTGATCACCAGTAGGTTGAAAATGGACAGAAGTAAATGCTCTTTCAGATAACGCAAAGTGAACATGTAAAACTCTTTTGTAGGATGTGACAAAGGCCGCTAGCTTAGATGGTTTATAATGTATATGTGTGTGTGTGTGTTTTATATATATAGCTTGAGTGGGGTTCTGTTTGTTGCTTTCAAAACTGTCTTATATATATATTGATTTTGTATGTTAGCAGCTGATGAAGGCGGAAGCTGAAACGTTTTGTTAATATAATAAAAACCTCTGTTTTACGTTTGTATATATTATATATATCACATACACACACAAATATATATATATAAGGCCTAGCCTTTTATATATAAAAGAGGGGAAGGCTGTTAACTTCATACTTTGTCTGCTTACCAGAGACATCTTGGTGATCACTCTGGAATATTGGCTGACCATGATCACTGTTGGCACAGTATTGGACTAGAGCACCCATCACCAATGGCTGTGCTTTTGGAGCTGATGGGAACTATAGCCCAAAATATCTATGGGGCACCAGGTGTCATGAGCCATGCAGGGAGGGGGCGGATAGATGAGGGCAAAACAGATGATGACGACTTGGACTAGGAACCTGGGGAGGGGGCAGACAGCGGGGTGGACTCACAGGGTGCCCCAGCCCTTATCTTTGACAGCTCAGCCCCTTCAGCTCCTGAACCCCCTGTGGAAGCACCATCTGACCTGTCAGATGCTATTCAATAGGACACCCCACCACCACCCAAGCCAGAGGCTCGGCCAAGCACATCAGATGTTTCCCTGCTGAGCAATGGCCAGCTTCCCCTGCTCGAACTGACTGTTAGCAGTCCCCCTCCATTGGAGGGGGAAGATGAGATCAAACCACCTTCGTCCCATGCTTGGAGGCATTTGAGGCAGGAAGTTCAACAGTCAGCGCTGGGGCAGAGTCTTCATTTGTGCACATGATCCAAACCTACTTAAGCTAACTCAGGGGGGATACCCAGTGGCTGAGTCAACATCTTAGAGTCGCGAAGTCATGCTTAGTCAGTGCTAAAGCCAAGTTGAGCTCCTAGAAAGAATAGCTAGTTTAATGAGGCGAACTGCTTTGGATGGATTTATTATTTTAATAAAAAGAGAAAAAGCCACAGCTGAGTCTGAATCTGAATCCCTCGACTTCAGGCAGGGCAGTTTGACTCAGCCACAACCTCCTCCAACCAACGCCCCCATGAAAGAATGGAAGTGAGCAGTGGAGCAGGAGAGGACCTACAGAGAGTCATCAAAACCCTGATAACTGACGTTCAGAGCCTCCAAACTGAGATCCAGTCTCTATGAACCAAGAACCTGACCTTGCGCCTTCAAATGACCCAAGTGGTGACACAGGGGATCCCCATGCAGCAAGGACAGGAACCTGTCCAGCCCAGGCCAGCACCCCGAGTCAAGTCGCCGATGGGAAAGCCCATCCCCTACAGAGGGAAAGTAAAGCAATTTGCCATGTTCATAGCCCACTAAGAGCTTTACATATGAGTGCATCAGCCAGAATTCCCCGATGATAGTGTGAAGGTGGCATTCATCATCAGCCTCTTCGAAAGAGAGGCTGCCCAGTGGGCCACTCCATTATTGCTCTGACACAACCTCATGTTGACCCAGTGTACCACCTTCATTGATGCCATGGCAGAGATCTTTCAAGACCCACAGTGGAGAGAAACCATGTCCCACCAACTGGGAAATCTGTGGCAGGGGGAAAACTCTGTTGGGACTTACACTAATGCCTTTCATATCCTTGCCCAGGAAACAGACTTTAACTATGTTGGTTTAATGCTTTTGTGCCACAATGGGCTCAGTGCAAAGGTCCTGGATCAGCTGGTGCACACCCCACAGCCGAGTACTTTCCCAGAGCTGGTCCAGTTGTGCCTGCAGATAGAGAGCTAGCTTGAAGGTTGATGCCAGGAACGCAGGGCTGAGATGGCTCAAGCCTTGCCTCCCTTACCACTCCTCTGCACCTGCATCTCCCCTGGCATGGAAACCTCAGTGCCAGTGGGGGTGGAGCCCATGCAGATGGGGGTGTGGCTGCACCTGACGGAGGAGGAGAAAGAGAAGCATCAGAGAAAGGGACTATGTCTATATTGTAGGAAGGTGGGTCACCTGGCTAAGATGTGCCCCTCCAAGTCAGAAAAGGCTCCAGTGCAGGAAAACTCCAAATCCCAGCTCTTGTAGAGGTCCATGAGCTGAGATCGACCATGAGTCAGTGACCTCAAATTAAGACTCTTCCACTGAAGTCTCTCCTACTTTTGCCAATCCGCCTAGACTTGCCCATGGGGAAAGACGTTCAGGTATTTGCTATGGTAGATTCAGGCACATCCAGCTACTTTATGGACTTGAGCTTTGCCAAGAGGCACAGCATGCCAATCATCAAACTCGAGATGCTGCTGTCCATGGAAACCATTGGTGGGCAGCCCCTGACCTCAGGGGCTGGAGCTCAGGCCACAGCGGAGATGAGAAAGGAGATACCAGGACACATGGAAAGGATGCCATTCTATCTAGCTGATTTGCCTTGATTCCCAGAGGTTCTGGGAATGGCCTAGCTGGCCCAGCACGATCCTGCCATCTCTTGGGGAAAGGCTATGGTGACCTTCCAATTGGATTACTGTGAGCAGCATTGCCAGCCTCCAGAGACAGCCATCCCAGTGACACTGGCTGCCACATCCTTGCTCAAGAAGATCCATCTGCCTAACAAATACATCGATGTCTTTTGATAAAAAGGAAGCCAACCAGCTGCCCCCTCCACCATCCTTACTACTATGCTATAGACTTGGTCCTGGGGGCTAGTATCCCCTTGGGGTGCATTTATTCCTAGTCCGTGCCAGAGTTGGTGGTGCTGAGGGAGTTCCTGGACACCAGTTTGCAGCAAGGATTCATTTAACCTTTCAAGTTACCTGCCGGGGGCCTGCTGATGTTTGTCAAGAAGAAAAGTGGGGAGCTGCTTTCATGTCATGACTACAGGGAGCTTAACAAGATCACCATCCCCAACAGCTACCCCTTGCCTCTCATCAACGGGATGCTGGAGCGCCTGCATTTGGCCAAGATCTATATTAATCTAGACCTATGTGGAGCTTACTACCTTGTCAAAATCAGAGAGGGGGATGAGTGGAAAACTGCTTTCAAGATCCAGTATGGCCACGTTGACTACCTGCTCATGCTGTTCGGACTATTGAACACTTCAGCTGTCTCCTAAAATTTCATAAATGACATCTTTCGGGACTACCTGGACCACTTTCTGATAGTTTATTTAGATGACATCCTTATTTACTCTGACTCCCCAGAGCAGCATGAGTCACATGTGCGGGCAGTGCTGCAGAGACTGAGAGAGCACCACCTGTATGCCAAGCTGGAGAACTGTGGTTTCAGCTTGACCACCCTGGGCTTTCTGGGTTACTGTATCACCTCCACAGGAGTTGAAATGGATCCAGGGAAGGTGCACTGCATGCTCTCCTGGCACTCCCCCCCCCAAAAAACCGAAGAAAGAGCTGCAGTGGTTCCCGGGGTTTGCCAACTATTATTGACATTTCATTGCAGCCTTTTCTAGCTACAGCTGAGTCTGAGTCTGAATCCCTCGACTTTGGGCAGGACATCAGGTTGGCAAAGGATATACTAGAAGGGCCTTGCTCAGATCCAGGAAGGCTGTTCTTATGCTCTGATTTTACTTCCCACCACTTTGCCCATTTTATTCTATGTCTAAAAATCATAAATGGTCTTTAAATTTATTGGCTTTTATTGCAACCTCAGATGAGGCTAAGTGCTTTCCAGATATATATCAAAATGAATAGACACTCTCTTAGGTAAATTAACCTCAATCTTCAGCCATAACTTGAAAACTAACCATATGACTTTGGGGTTTGGTCCGCTCTATCTGTTAGCTGCCAGCTATAAAAATCACTAAATGAGTCTGCAAAAAGGAAACCTAACATTTCCCACTAATTATGCAAACATAGATATGAACTTGTTTAAACTGAAGTAGAAGATGAATGGGTGACATACATGAGGTCTATAAGGGAATCTGGCTTCACTGTGACTTAATGCGTTCAGGGCTAATTTCAGAAAAGTAGTTGTGTTAGCAGTAAAATAAAGAGAGAACTATTCCAACAATTTGACACAAAAAAGATTTGGTGCCGAAGGAGTGGGGAAGGGGACATTTGCTTCCACTGCCAGATCTGAATAGGGTATGTTTGGGCACAAGATATGCAGATGAACACTGTGTATGATTTTTGCTATGTGAAAAGGCAGGTGGGCTATCATTTAACATTTCCTCAGTGCCCACCCATCCTCCCTCTCTATGGTACCTGTGTAGAATTAGCTGGTTGCATTTGGTCCTAGTAGAAATGGTTTGCCTCTTAACCACCCTTGGCTTTGGGAAACAGGCTTTTTCACCAACTCTGCACTGATCAGCTAAGTAGGTTTGGCTATTAGTGCCTGATGAGGTGTTCATATGAATAGCAGGGGTGTACATCAGCTCTGTGTGTACCCCAAATAATGAGGCAATCCAGGACATGATCTTATACTTTCAAGTCAGACTGTTCCATTAACAAGGCAGTTCATGGCAGATCAGAAACCCCTTATGTTTCTGGGCTACTCTGTGACCTGTTTTTCAAAAAAATAAAAAAAATAAATGCACAACCTTTTCCTCTTTCCTTTTTTCCCCTAAGAAATGAAACAAGCTGACTGAGGACATGTTTAGAGATCGACAGGGGATGGAAGGGTTGGGGAAGTGGGGGAGTATTTTGGATTGACATAAAGGTCTAGCTTTTAATCACAGAGAATTGTTTTCCGAGATCCTTCCAATCATAGCGATTTGGAGGAGGGATGTTAAAGTAAACAGAGTGGTTCCTTATGTCGGGTCATCATTCCCTAGGTTTTGGCTGTCAGAGCAAGGCATGAGCAGCAGAGTATCCTGCTTCTTTCCCAATTGTACTTTTCCCCCTAATAAACAATTAAAAACCATGGCCCCTCTCTTCTTCACAGAAGATACTTCCAGGAAAGGTGGGGGGATTGTGACTTTTCCACTTTTTATAACAATGATAAAAACACCTAGCACAATACCTGCGGGATCTACTTGTCTCAACTTTGATATATTTCTTCTTACCCTAGACACCTCCATAATGTCTCCAGTTTTCAAACTGATTGCCCACAAAAAACTAGGAGATGGAATGTGATTTTCCATTTTCCAACCCCAAATGGCAAGGTCTGTTCTTGTGGCTGCACCTACATTTCTGAAACTTGGCAGGTGTCATCCCCTTAGAGGGGGTGAGTATGCCTCTGATTTACATTCAGTTCTAGCTGAAAATAAAAAAGTCACAGACTTCTTAAAAATAAAAGTAGAAATAAAGGTTCCATAACACCCCTACTTGGAGCTGCCTGAAATTTGGCAGATTTAATCTACTTAGATTTGCCTGAAAAGTTATAAAAAAAAGTTATACCCATTTTTCAATAATCATTATAGTCAATTGTGGTGAAAGTCCATACTGTACTAAAAATAATGTTGTTTTACACTGAATACATCATTGACTCATCTTTCTACATGCAATCTACACTGACATCAACCTTCCAAGGCCTCAAGCAGAGGTTTTGCTAAGGATCTTCAACTGGAAAGGCCAGAGATTGAATTTGGGACATTCTCCATGCCGAGCATGTGGTCTACCATTGGACAAGAGCATTTGAACTTATTAATTTATAAAATGAATAAATCTAACTGGGAACACAACAGATGGGAAATTCACTTTCTCCAGCTCATTTTTGCAGGGAGCAACCACTGAGCTCTTTGCGCTCTGCTTTGCTTTGCAGCATTTAGAGGGAGCTCAAACTTGTTTATTTGGTGCTGCCTACTCCTCTCCACCTAAATGTTTTTAATGCATTAATCAGAGTGCATTTCTTTTGCACTCAACCCCAGCAGAAATATTTATTAGGCTCTAAATGGAATATTTTCTCTACAAGATGTCATCTTTATATATGCATTTGTTTTTATTTTGTATTCCTGATGTACACAGCATAAAATTCATTCATCTGAAGCTTTTGGACACCCTTTTAAGTTGATGAAAATAGCAGCAGAACTGGGGGAAAGACACCAAAGCAGCAAAGCTTTAAAAAAAACTTCCGTAAAACCACAATTTAAACTCAATCTGAGCCACAGTATATATTACCCATCAAAATTTCATTGTCCATAAACAATAACTTCAGCTCCAATATATCTTCTGCCAATGTCCAAGTAAAAGAGCTCAGAGTCCAGCATGATCTGAAAGTCAACAATCCATTATTGCTTACTGTGACATAAACACATGGTGCAGTTAAAAGACCTTTTGCGGAAAATACAGCTGTCATTTCCTCTTTATTAAACAAAGGTGACTCCAATGTCAAGTGCCTCTATTTGTTGAAAGTGCAGCAGGAGAAAGCAGACAGTCCATTAGGCCAAGACATGGAGAGTTTAAATCATTACTAACATAAATATGAACTAACAATCAGCTTATGCTGTCCACTATTTGCCACTATCTGCATCTCTAAATATAAATTTGAATCAACAGAAGAAAATGTCCATCTGCTTGCACCAACTGGTAGAGTGGGTTAGATGGTGGCCTGTAGCCTCCTACAAAGGTTTTCAGGGCAGGCTTGTTTGATAGCCTAGCAACTATGGGACTCGGATCTTGCTGCTCCTTGACCTGGCTGCAGACTACCACTGGCCTTGTCTCCAACTTGACTGACTTTGTTTTACATATTCACCTCCTAACACCTCACTAGATGAGCAGCATTCTGAAACCAGCAAGAGAAGCCAATTGGGGGGAGGTATGCACACCTGGCTGTGTAGTATGTAGAAGAAGAGCCACACATGTTCATGAGCTTGACAGCAGTATCAATATCTTCACTAGACATTAGTGACAGGCATTACTGTGTATATCTTACTTTAACACAGATGGATTCAAATCTGCTTAGGAGCACACTTGGAAAGGGAGGGCCAAGCAAATTGCCTGAAGATTCCAGAGATCCCATCTTTACTAAAGCTGTATAGATATGGACCTGGCCATCAAGATGGATGGAAGACCACTGGGAATGCCGTATACAAACAAGATAGATATGATAAACAAATACTTTTAAAAAATAGAGGGAAAGAAGAGCAAAGCAAAGGGGCCAGAGACCATCTACCTGTGTGAGTTTCTGCAAGACCTGCTCCCTGCATTTCTGGCTGATTTCCACCTGGCCTGGAAGGGTGGGGCCCTGTCTCTCTCCAGCTACAAAAGCAGCAACTGCTGAAGGGGCCAGAGACCGTGTGTGTGTATGTGTGCGTGAACCTGCTGCTCGGGATGTCTATAGACTACTGGGGTTTTGTTTAGTATTATATGTTATATTTTACTCTGTTATATTTTAGTCTATGTACACCGCCTAGAGTGGCCGTTAATTCAGCCAGATAGGCAGCCTAGAAATAAAATTTTATTATTATTATTATTATTATTATTATTATTATTATTATTAATTGGTGAAAATCTGAATTAGTGCTGGTGGGTGACTGTAGATCACTTAGTTTGTACACTAAATGGCAATTTTGTTGGTGCCCAGAAGTCTTTACAGTGCAATGCTACACACGTCTACTCAGAAGTCAGTTCTACCCAATTTTATGGGACTTACTCCCAAGTAGGTGAGTGTAGGATTGCAGCCTTAGGTATTTTGGTTCTGAGAGATATTTCTCAGATGATTAAATTGAATTTGAGTAAGTTGATAAAGGAAGTTTCCAGTGATTTGGATAGATGGGCATTACTTAACCCCACTCAGGATTAAGCTCTGCGATGGACCATGATATTTGTTTTATCTACAAATCTTTTTATCATTTAACATTTAATATTTATATTTAATATTTAACATCTTATATCTTAACATCTAATATTTCAGCTAATTTAATACTTTTTCAATATTTAATATTTTAGTATTGAGTTTTGCAGTTGTTTATGTGCTTAATTATGTTTAGGTTTTTGGTGTAATTGTTTTTATTTTTAAATTGTTCACATATGTTTTAATTGTATAGTGGATGTTTATCTGTTGTGAACCGCCCAGAGAGCTTCGGCTATGGGGCGGTATAGAAATTTAATAAATAAATAAAATAAATAAATAAAGGACCAATGAAGCATTGCAGAAAAATCAGATAAGGGTCAGTATTGTTGCCAAATTCTACAATGTCTCACAGTTTGGCTGTATATTTTGGAATCCAGACAACTGGAATATGCCATGGAATTTGTAGAAGTGATCTTTCTTGGGTCTCTCATTATGCCAAGCAACACAGAACTACCCTGGGACTTCTAGAATGTGCCATGAACCAATTACATCACTGCCATGTGACAAGTCCAACAGGTTTCCTTATACCAGTTAATATAAGGAAAGCTTTTCTTTCAGATATTTGGATCCCAAGCAATTTAAAGGTAAGCACCAGCGTCTTGAATTAGGCTCAGAAGCAAAGTTGGTCTTTTATACCCAGTCAATTCAATGTGATCCGACAAGACACTAAATCCTAGGAGTACTTAGGTCACTTCAACAGCAAGAAGAAACCAGGCTGCTATATAGGTTCTGGTTGTGGATACATTCAGGACTATCATCATGATTGCTTTGAGGATTTAGGGGTGACATCACAGAGGTTAGTTCTGAGGGGCAAACATTTGCTTTTGATGGAGTGAGTTCATCCAGCCCTTGAGATTCCACAGGGCCTGTGGCAGGAGCTTTCTCTGGGATCATAGTCTGCTCTGTTCCCCTGTTCCTCCTCAAAGGACATCTGAGTGAGACTGGGTTCTCGGACCAGACCACAGTTTTTTTAAAATGGTCTAAACTTGCTTGGATAGCAAGAGGTGTTTGGGGTGCATTTGTTTAAAGGAAATGCCTATATGGCAAGAGAGAGACTATCTGAGCACAAGAAAAAAATATAATTTTCCCCTCCAACATGTACAGTTCTTCTTAGGGAAAATCTCTAGAGGTTGAACAGGAATGGTTATAGATATAATTGGAAATTCTTATCATTGTTGTTAAATCTTTTTGCAGGAGAAACTGCCTTTTATTATTCATTTCATCAGACCAAGGAATCTGCAGGCCCAAATAAGAACAATCATAAGGGCAGAGAGGAAATTAAACAAAGTGGTTATGTGATTGGGGAAGCAGGATGATTGAAATTCCATTATTCTTTTCTGAAAAAATACTGCTGTGTTTGCAAAGCCTTTGGGTTCTCTTGTGGAGAAGAGAATTGGAAGAAACTTTGCTAACTGATCACATACCCCCAGTGGCTGTTTTGCTGCCTATCTATTACATATGAATCTGGAATAGCCCCTTCTTCATCCATCATTTTTGTCAGGAATCATACTTGCTGCTGGTCTTGAATTTGGAGTCCCTGGAATGGCTGGATAAGAACTTCATCTCTGTTGCACACATCAAAGATGTCAGATGCCATCCTTATAATATGTTTTGTTTAATTGATACATCTCCTCATGCAATCCAGACTGTGGATTCTGAATGGATAAAATAGGCATACCCAGTTTTTTCTGATATGGTTCCTTAGCAAGGCAATCCAATAGGTGCATAGCACTGTTTCTGCACCCATTCACTTGCTTTTTTATTATTTTAAAGAACACCTCTACACTATATCACAGGAGTGGGGAACAGTTTTCAGCCCAAGAGCCACATTTCCTCATGAGCAACCTTTCAGGGACCACATGCCAGTTGTGGAAGGGGCCAGAGATAATTGTGAGCAGAGCAATGGATGCAACTCTTTCCTTTCTACCATAGGCTACATTCCAGGAATGAGTAAGCCAGGGATTTCTATGCATATACACACCATCTCTCCACCCTATATCAGGACAGCAAAAGGGATAGTCACCATTTTAAGGGCACACTAAAGGCAGGCAAAAGCATGTGAGGAAGTTGCAGAGCTGGGCTGGTGAAGGGTATATCTTGGGGAAGGAGCATGGCCTGGGAAGAATGCAGAGGTCCAGATAGAGAGGCCTGGAGGGCCACATTTGAGCCCCAGGCCTGTGGTTCCCCCCAATGTAACATATACCACCACTAGGATGTCTAAAATGTCAAGCTGGCCAGGAAAATGTAGGAAGAATATTGAACTCATCTCTATCTTGTGGAGAGTTTCCTCTCCAGTTCTGGATACTTAGGGCTGTATTCAACTAAATCCTACTCACAGAAGATCCATTGAAATTAATGAGCCTAAATTAGTCATGTTTACTAACTTCAATGGGTCTACTCCTAACAGGACTAACATTGGATACTGCCCCCTGTGTCCTTGAGAATTACGAAGTAAAATCTTCATGTACTAGACTTTCAAGAAAGTAGACAACGGATGAGGTCACATCTGGATTATGAGTAGGCTTATTTACTTTAGGTTAGAAATGCCTTTAGTCATTCTGAATTCATATATGAATTGACCTGTTCTGCATCTTCTTCATGAAAGTATTGCTGAATGTTTCGATACATTTCTTGAGTCAAAAATGTAATGAAGGGTGTTTCTTTTAGTGAAATCATATTTTGAGTGAAAATATGTTTAGAAACCCATATGCTGAGAGAAAATAATTCAGAAATATGTATTTAAATGTGCATTTTCATAAAGTTTTTTTAAATGTAAATTGATGTAGAAATGGGACAGAATAAACATAAGGCTGAACAGATATGAAAGTGACATGGACTATAAATAGGGATATTTGCCCCTCTCTTTGTACCTCACTTTACAAACCATATTGAGGTCTTATAGTATTGTGCAGTCAATACCCAATCTTACAATACCAATTACCTTAAGAGTAAAAGCCAATTGCCAAAAAACCTCCAGGTCAAACTAATAGTGTTCTAAAACCAGCCTGGGTATTACTTCAGAGACCCCAATATCCACCTAAGTAAGAAGCTCTTCACAAGTGTCCCCAATGTTTGGAAGTGTAAACTAAGCAGATATCCCTGGGAAAATAATCCAAAGACAGAGAGCCATAACAGGAAGGGCCCTAGATCAAGGGTGAGGAGCCTGTGGGCCTCCATTCATTGCTGGACTTCAACTTCTCTCATCCCCAGGTACCATGGTCAATGGTCAGACATGATGGGATTTGGAAACCAGAAATATATGGAGGTTGACAGGTTCTCCAGCTCTACCCTTGTCGTGTCCTGGACTGGACTCAGAAACCAGACCAGGTTGTGAAAGTAGTTCAGTCTTTATTAGAGTAATATCCAAACATAGGCTGCACCTTCTCATGAAGGAGCACAATACACGTGTCCAGCGACATGCAAGAAAGTTGACAGAACAAAGAATTCCTGCCCCCCCTTATCCTTATTAAGGGGGCATTCTGGTGCGAATTCTCTCACTCCGCCTTAGGGTGCTTTCTTCCCCGCCCCTCCTCTCTCTCCCCCTGGCTCGTTTTTGCTTTCTCCGAGTTCGTGGTGAAGGATGAAGCTCTGCCCCCTCCTCTTCTGAAGATTCTATCTCTGGTATTGGAGAAAGAGGGGGTGAACGTCATGCCCATCAGGCGGGCTTTTCTCTGGCTGATGAGGGAGTTGAACTCCCCCTCCCTCTTGGTGTAACTGCTCTGGCTCGGTGGGGAGGGTGAGCGTGGGAAATTCCTGAGGAATGTCTGTATCTGTGTCTGCTGGAGTTTCAAGGCCTCTGTTGCGGGTCAACACTATCTCTGAGAGTTCTCCCTCCCCCTCTTCACCCCACTCTGGGAAAATGATCTCCTCATCCTCTGAAGTGCTAGGGTCCCAATCCTGCATCCTGACACCATCCCGTCTCTCATGCTGTGCCCCCCCACACCTGTCGGCTTAGGGCAATGGGGAAACCGTTGATGAAATTCTTCCACTAAATCTGGGGCATGCACATCCCTCTCATTTTCCCAAGATCTGTCAGCTGGCCCATAACCCTTCCAGTGAATTAAGTACTGTAATTGATTACGCCTCCTTCTGGAATCAAGAATCTGTTCCACTTCGAACTCTGGTTGTCCATCTACTAGAATGGGTGCCCCCGGGACTTCTACTGGTCGTAAATCGCTGGGAGGGGCTGCTTTCGTTAGCAAGGAGCGATGAAACACAGGATGTATTTTGAAAGTAGCTGGCAACTTCAGTCTATAAGCCACGGGATTGATTTATGCCTCCACTTCGAAAGGCCCCAGTTTCCTGTCTTGCAGCTTCCTACACTTGCCAGGCATCTGGAGGAAGCAAGTGGACAACCACACCTGGTCTCCTGGTTGGAGGGAGGCCCCCTCTCTTCGATGTTGATCAGCAATTCATTTATGCTCCAGTTTGGCCTCGTTTAATTGCTGTTTAAATACCTGCTGCACGGCCTGTAATTCCTGCAGAAATTCCCCTGCTGCAGGCACCAGCACACTTGCTGCACTACTAGGGAAGGCTTTGGGATGGAACCCATAATTAGCAAAGAAGGGTGTCTGTCCAGTGCTAGTATGCAAGGAATTATTATAGGCAAACTCTGCGAAATGCAAATAGGAAACCCAGTCATTTTGTTGATAAGAAACATAACGTAAATACCTCTCTAACACGGCATTCAGCTTCTCTGTCTGCCCGTCCGTCTGGGGATGATGAGCAGAAGAAAGTGTTAGCTCCGTCTGCAACTGCTTCCAAACTGCTCTCCAAAACTTAGCTGTGAACTGGGTTCCCCGATCTGAGACTAAGCTGTTTGGCAACCCATGTAACCGATAAATTTCCTTTATGAACAGCTTGGCTGTTTCTTTAGCCTCTAAGGCCCCTGGGCAAGGGAGGAAATGTGCCATTTTTGTAAGAGAATCTATGATGACTATTATGGCCGTCATTCCTTGGGACTTTGGCAAATCAGTTATAAAATCCATGGATAGATCCTTCCAGGGTTCGTTTGGAGTATGGAGGGGCTCCAGCAATCCTGAAGGTCTTCCCGTGTCTGTTTTTGCTCGCATACAGACAGCACATGATTTTATGTAGTTCTCAATGTCTCTGCGCATTTGAGGCCACCAAAAGTCCTTGGCTACATTCTGTATGGTCTTAAAGATGCCAAAGTGCCCAGCTGTGATGGAGTCATGACATTGACGCAGGATCCTGAGTCTTAGATCCCCCTTCGGCACATATCTGGTGGCTTTACGCCACAACAGCCCATCTTTCCAATGGAAGTTTACTTCTGGGCCCTGGCTCTGTTCCATCTCCTGGATATACTGTTGCATGCATGGATCCTCCTTTTGTGCCTTTCTGAGCTCTTCTTCCTAAGAAGGTTGACATGATCCCAACACCAGCTTCTCTAGTGGAACTACGTACTGGGGTTGGTTGTCAATCTCACCACCTTTGTATTGTGGCTGCCTGGACAGGGCATCTGCTCTCTGGTTTTTTGCATGGGCATGGTAAATAATCTTGAAGTTAAACCTGGCAAAAAACTGCGACCAACGTATCTGCCTCTGGTTCAACTTCCGGGCCATCTGTAGACTCTCCAGGTTCTTGTGGTCTGAACGTACTTCTATCTGATGTAAGTATTGTCTCCAATTTTGAAAAGAATCCTTAATGGCTAGTAACTCTTTTTCCGACACTGTATAGTTTCTCTCAGCATCCTGTAGTTTTCTGGAGAAGTACGCGCAAGGGTGTAGCTCCGTTTCTTCCCCATTAATCTGTAAGAGAACCCCCCCAATGGCAAAATCTGAAGCATCTGCTTCCACAACAAAAGGGCGGGAAGGGTCAGCAAAATGCAAGATGGGATCAGAGGAAAACTTTCCCTTCAGCTCTTCGAAGGCTCTTGCAGCGTCCTCTGTCCATTGAAATTTGCTTTTCCCCCTTAAGCAGTCAGTGAGAGGGGCTGTTAACCTGGAAAAGCCTGGAATAAACTTTCTGTTGTAGTTGGCAAATCCCAAAAAATGTTGTACATCCTTCTTAGTGGTCGGTTGTCCCCAATCCAGTATACAACTCACTTTTTCTGGATCCATTTCCACTCCTTTTGCTGAGATGCGATATCCAAGAAAGTCCAAAGACGATAGGTCAAACTCACATTTCTCTAACTTAGCATACAAATGGTTCTCTCTCAGTCTTCCCAACACAGTTTTCACATGCTGATCATGGTCTTCTTGGTTCTTTGAAAACACCAGGATATCATCTAAATAACAGATTACGTACTTATCCAAAAGGTCTCTAAACACGTCGTTCATGAACTTTTGAAACACGTCTGGACTTCCACAAAGTCCAAATGGCATTACCAGGTATTCAAACTGTCCATAAGAGGTCAAAAAAACTGTTTTCCATTCATCTCCCTCCTTTATCCTGATCAGATTGTATGCTCCTCTTAAGTCCAGTTTCATGAAGATTTTTGCAGAGCGCAGTCAATCTAACAACTCTGAGATCAGGGGCAGCGGATATCTGTTAGGGATGGTGATTTGATTCAATGCACGATAATCATTGCAAGGCCGGAGCTCCCCCCCTTCTTCTTCATGAACAGCAGGGGCGCTCCAGCGGGGGACTGCAAGGGACGTATGAATCCTCGCTTCAGGTTTTTCTCCAGAAATTCCCTCAGGGCCTCTCTCTCTTTCTCTGTGAGAGAGTAAATTCTTCCCAATGGAATGCTGGCTCCTGGTACTAATTTAATCGCACAGTCATAACGGTGGTGGTGGGGGTAACATCTCTGCCTCTTTTTCATCGAACACATCTCTAAATTCCCCATACTTCGAGGGAAGGGTCACTTGCTTGGCTTCCTGCACTGCTCCAGCCAAGGTGTCGGGTTTTTCTTCTGCCTGACAGTTTTCCTGGCTATACTGAGAAGTGAACCACACCACAGCATCCTTCCATTTTATCTTTGGGTCGTGCTTGACTAAGGCATTCCTAGGATCACATCAAAGGTCGAAAGGTCTGTCACATACAGTGAAATGAACTCTTCGTGCCCCGGGATTTGCAGTTTCAATTCCTCTGTTGTTCGCGTTACCCCCCCTCCTTTCAGGGGCCTCCCGTCTATGGTCTCCACCGACAAGGGGGTGTCCAATTTCCATTGGGAAATTCTGTAACACTTTGCTAGCTCTGCATCAATGAAATTTGTGGTTGCTCCACTATCAATTAACGCTGTGGAGTTAAACATTATTCCTTTGGAAGTTATAATCTGAATTGGTAGTACCAAGACTCCTCTTGAAGGAGGTTTTGCCACCGGAGGCCCTTTGTCCAACGTAGCCCCCAGTCCACAGGCCTGTACATGGACTGGGTTTGCAAGTTTCCCGCCGGCTCTGTTTTTCCCCCCTTCAGTCCACAGTCTCTAGCCACGTGGCCCGGTTTTGAACAATAGAAGCATAAACGTTCTTTACGACGCCTCTCCTTTTCTTCTTCCGACAGCTTCGGCCTAGCCCCCCCCGTCCTTCGGTCGCGTTGCCTGATGTTCCTGGGGTTGAAAGGGTCTTGCTGCGAGATGCTGAAACTGAGTATCTCTGGATCTCCTGTTTCTTCTCCAGGTGCCTTCCTTCCAACCGATGATCGATCTGCAGGCATAGCCAAATCAGTCCAGGCAAATTATTTGGAGGGGAGGTTCTAGCCAAGTTATCCAGGACTTCAGAACTCAGTCCACTCCTATACATGAACATCAAGGCTGCATCATTATAACCAGTTTCCTGGGACAGAATTTTAAAAGCGTTAGTGTACTCTGACACCATTCCTTTCCCTTGTTTCAAGGCCCCCAACTGCCTGGCCACCATCTCCGCCCTTTGAGGGTCCTGGAACATCTCAGTCATGGCTCGCATAAAGTCTCTATATCTTCCCAGAAGGCCATCCATTCTGACCAGGTACGGAGTCACCCACTTGGCAGCTTCTCCTTCCAAGAGGCTGATCACAAAGGCCACCTTGGCCACATCACTAGGAAACTCTGCATTTCTGATGTCCAAATACAATTCACACTGAGCCACGAAAGTAGAGAGCTGTTCACTCTGTCCTGCATATTTTGGTGGTAATCCTATGGGAATCTTCACCACAGCGGCCGGAGGGGCTGCTCGCATCTGATCTACCGTGGTTCTCAAGGTCTGATTGTCAGTCTTCAGAGTCCTGACAGCCGCTAACAAGGTTTGAACATCTGCCTGTAGGTCCGCCACATTAGTCCTCAGCCATCTCACTTCTTCCGTCTCAGAAGTGGGATTTGTTCCCCCTGCTCCCTTCTCCATCTTGTCACGTTCAAGTGGTGGGAGCGTTGAGGGTGAAGTAGGTGGTTCTGTCAATCTGTCATGTCCCGGACTGGACTCAGAAACCAGACCAGGTTGTGAAAGCAGTTCAGTCTTTATTAGAGTAATATCCAAACATAGGCTGCACCTTCTCATGAAGGAGCACAATACACGTGTCCAGCGACATGCAAGAAAGTTGACAGAACAAAGAATTCCTGCCCCCCCTTATCCTTATTAAGGGGGCATTCTGGTGCGAATTCTCTCACTCCGCCTTAGGGTGCTTTCTTCCCCGCCCCTCCTCTCTCTCCCCCTGGCTCGTTTTTGCTTTCTCCAAGTTTGTGGTGAAGGAGGAAGCTCTGCCCCCTCCTCTTCTGAAGATTCTATCTCTGGTATTGGAGAAAGAGGGGGGTGAATGTCATGCCCATCAGGTGGGCTTTTCTCTGGCTGATGAGGGAGTTGAACTCCCCCTCCCTCTTGGTGTAACTGCTCTGGCTCGGTGGGGAGGGTGAGCATCGGAAATTCCTGAGGAATGTCTGTATCTGTGTCTGCTGGAGTTTCAAGGCCTCTGTTGCGGGACAACACTATCTCTGAGAGTTCTCCCTCCCCCTCTTCACCCCACTCTGGGAAAATGATCTCCTTATCCTCTGAAGTGCTAGGGTCCCAATCCTGCATCATGACAACCCTAGATCTTACTGTCACTGTCCAAAAGCATGAAGGTCCCCTGCTCTCAGGGCCAGGAAACTGCTTTGTATTCTGAAGAGTAACATGGAATTTAAAAAGTGATTTTGATGACCATCAGGGATGTTGGAGAATTCTAGCAAAAATGGAAACAGAAATGGAAATTGCCAGTTTTCACTCATTTGTCCCCTGTCCAGAACAAAAATCAATCCAGCAAATACTAATCAGTATGTCCTGTTGTTCTCTTAAGTCTACAAATGATATGTAACTGATGAAGTTTTCCCATTTAAATTGCTTTTCCTTTGCAACATAATAAATGGTGTGCAAATCATTACATTAATAATGTTAAATTCTTACATAACATCAGTAATTACATTAAGCAGTGGACAGCGTGACAAATCACATTGTATTTGGCAGAAACCGATCTGCAGCAGTATGGAAACATAGTATGTTACAATCAGTAACAAAGACAGGTTGGAACAGAAATTGCTGCCTTCTTACATTCCTAATATCCACTCACATAATCAAACTTTGCCTGCAGACTGTTCTGAAATGCGAGCAATATATGTCTTCCTTCCTTCCTTCCTTCCTTCCTTCCTTCCTTCCTTCCTTCCTTCCTTCCTTCCTTCCTCAGCTTGTTTGCTTTGTTTCCAAGCTTCTTTTTTTAAAAAACAAACAAAAAACTTCAGATTTGTTGAGATGCATAACAGCGTTACAGAATGGACAGGCTCTGAAGTTTCTGCTTAGAGCTCTGTGTGAAGTGAAACTATTTTTCTGTTTCTAGCTGGAACTATTCATCTATGGATACAGAGTATTGTAAATAATACAGCTCTTCCTCACCTCTGATGCATTCCTCTCTCTCTCTCTCTCTCTCTCTCTCTCATTGCAAGTGGACCACTTGCAAATAGGCCCTCAGGAAACAAGCTTCACCAAAACTTCATCTGTAATTCTGTGATCATATTGTGTCTTCTTATGAGGTGCATTTTCCCCTCCCTTTGATTTTCTCAGCAAGTGCCATGCAGACATAATGAGGATGTTGTTGAAATTTCAATTCTCAAACAGAAACATTACTCATATCCCTCCCCCAACAGTCCCCAAACTGCAGACTTCATTCTTCACTCACTTAAGAACTGTGATGTGTCTCTACATCAAGAAACTGATGCAAAATACATAATGTCCAATCTTGGTTTGGGCAAAGCACTACAGAGTTGCAGATTTTTTTTTCACTTCCATCCCACCAAAACTCAGAGCTTATAAGAGGTAAAGTAATTGAACTCATGCAAAATAATTTAATATGAGCCAATTACCAAGGTACTGCCTGTCTGTCACATTCTGTTGTTGTAGATAAGTAACAGATGAGGCAATGCAGATGAAGGCAAGGGACTATGCAGGTAACCACAGGCTCTCAGTTGTCAAGTTTATTGGAATCTCTGGGCGTACTTTTAGTCTCCACCTTATTGGTGTCATCAAATGACATCTTTCTTCTCAATTGGGGAGGATATAGCTCAGTGGCAGATCATTTGTTTTGCATGAAGAAGGCCTCAGGTTCAGTCCTTAGTACTTCCAGTCAAGACTGGGAAAGACTCCTGCTTGAGAACCCTGGAGAACTACTGCTAGTCTTACTCAGTTTAGGCAATACTGAGCTAGATGGACCATTGGCCTTGGTGCATGGCCATGTCTTGCATTTCCCTGTTTCTTCCAAATAAGCAGTTACCATTAGGGATGGAGGAGAAATTTTGATTTGGTTTGCATTTCAAGCCAGATTTATCAAATTTGCACTTTCCAAAACAATATGAAAAGCAAAACTCCAACATTTGCACTGATCTGAATTTTGTGATGCAGTTCTCCAACCAAACAATGTTTACAAAAAATACATATATTTGGGGAAAGTGTGCACAAAATGTAATACTATATTGTCAGGGATTACTCAGCAGCTAGCTGAGTGTCATTTGCCCACGACTCAACATGACTTTAAGCAAAATCACAACTCAATGGATGGAGAGCTTAGTGGATTTCTCAGCAAGAAACACAGAGACAGAGCAATGAGTGCAGAAGCTTCCATCTAAGGGTTGAAAATGAATGCAGAACAATACTCAGTTGATCCACCAAGAACAACACACACCCTCCACTATTTTCTATCTATATAGACGTCATAAACCTTTAGAGCAGTCTTAGGCCAAATTGAAAGCAAATTTGTGTGAAGTACCAGCATTATGCAGTTCTGTCTCTCTCTCTCTCTCTCTCTCTCTCTCTCTCTCCTTCTCTTCTACTTTCTCATGTGTATAGTTTCACACATGTGCACATGTGTGGACATCATTGATGTGCCACACTCCAGCTAGCATTTACAGGCATTTCCAGTATCTACAGGTATGTTCACTGCAAAAGGCATAAGAATAACCCATCACTGTTCTTGTGAGTGAATAGTGTTCCATTCTGTAGAGGGCAGCCTTGTTTCAGAGAGAGAGGGAGAGAAAAAATATAGCATGCTCCCCCTCCCCTTTTATCATTTGTGCGGTAGCTCTAATGGCATTTTGTCATGTTAGAGATTGTCACATCTGTACAATAGCGAATGACTTTCTCTGATGGTGATATTACAATGCGTGGCGCGGACCTGGGAAACAGAACAAAGCACAGCTAGTGAAGGGAAGCTCACTCACTTTCTTTTTCAAACAGTATTAATGCTACTCTCTCCTTCTTTTTTGCCTTAACAACAGATCATGAATTTAATTTGCTGCCAAGTACTACATACTCATCTGTAGGCACAGTATCTGCTTGCCATTTCTTTATTATTATTTCATTCTCTTTTCTTCTTTATAGTTCCTTTGAGGGCTTCTTTCTTCCCAGGATCCAAAGGGGTTGAGGGATGTTCTGTGCAACAAAAAAGAATGAATGCTCAGATTGGGGTAAGGAGGGGGCACATTGCTTCCTTATTTTTTTTAACATTAAAAGACCATGCTCTTGAGCACAAAGAGTTCAAAAAGCGAGGCTTCAAGGGGGAAGAAACAATCAAAGATGTCAGAAAGTCGCACAGCTATAGCTCTCCCTACACAAAACAGTTTTATTACCGGACTACCTGGCAAACCATAACTCACACCAGAATCCAGATACAATAAAAATTGGCTACTGGAACTTATGCTGCATTGCTGTCCGTGTATTCCATGCAATACTGACAATCACAAAGGTGGGGTATCTCACCGGATCTGCATCTACCTGTACCCCTGGCTATGACTATATACACCAGAAGCCATGAGATTCACTCTTTGCCTGTCTCTGAAGTTCAACCTTGATCCATCTAGAAAGACACCCCTTTATTGTGATCTAAAAACCCCTGGCAGATTGTCAACTCTGCTTTCATAGATGTAACCCACAATCTATGACGGGGCAGCCTGATGCCTTTCATATTATCACAGAAACATAATAGGAAAGCCCTGTATGGGCAGGGGAAATTCAAGCATTTTACCAATTCTTGGAGGTTTCTTAATGGGACCTTGCACACCAGGGTGAACTTGCCTAAATGGCTACACAAGTCCAAAATCTGATCAGCAGAGATCCTGCATTGTTGGTCTTCAATATCAATTATTACACCTAGGGAAGTACGGTGAGTTAATTGCTGGGGATAACTTTGTCCCAATATACTCATCCTTGACATTCCCCATGTTCCTAGTTGCCTAAAGCTAGGCCATCCTCTATAATGCACAGGGATGCTATCATCACCAAGGTGGATGATCTCTGATGAGCTGGCTCAGGCTGTGCTGCAGCAATCATTTCTACATTGTCAATGTCTGCCCTACCAGCCTTGATGGTCCGCGCCAAGGCAGCAGTGTGAGCTCTAATATTATAAAGTTTCCTTTTTAGCTTTGCTGTTGGACTCCCATTCTCTCTCCCCTCCCTCCCCCATGTTTGGTTCATTCACAAGAACCAAGGAAGCTGTCTTGAACCAAATTAGATCATTGATTCATCTAGCTGAGCATTGTCTACACTGACTGGTAGCAACTCTCCAGGGTTTCAGGCAGGTAACACTCCCGGTCCTACCTGGAGATGCCGAGGATTAAACCTGGGACCTTCTGCATGCAAAGTAGATGCTCTACCACTGCGCTGCATGGCCCTTCCACATGAAAGGAAGATGCTCATCGTTGACTTGGTTATAGCCTGTGGCTTTTCCAAAAGCCTTGTGCTGGACCAACAGTATTGCCATATCTAACCTCTCTTCCTCCTCCATGGAGGATATGATAGGACATTTAATGTGGTGCTTTTTGATCTTCCCTTTGTTCTTGAGGCCAGCTTGATCTTAATTTGGGGCCACTTTTACCACCTGTTCACTACTATGAGCCAAGCTCTTTCCTCAATTATATGTGTTATTAGGTTGCTTTGAATTGTTTTTAATGCTGTAATTTAAATTTTTTGTAACTCACCCTGGGACCTTTGAGTGAAGCGTAGGTAATAAATGATGGTGGTGATGATGATCTGTACTCTTATTTCTTATTGTGATTTTCTTCCTTATTACATATCTTATTTCCTCTTTATAACTAAAAGAGGGAGCTCTCCCAGTTGGGCACTTGGCCTAGGCCTCTTGCCTCATCTTTCAACATATTTCAAAGTGTTTGTCAAATGGCCTGGACACTCCCACATGTGTGGGAAGCACACTTCTCTGGGCTGGACTCCTGGCATCACTACTTCCCTTGACCATACCATGTCACATATGAAAGGGCCACCAGTTGCTCCCCTCTAGCCACACAGGGCCCAAAGTGCAGGCCCTAGAGGCCCTCCTGCTACCTCACTGTTGGATTCCACACAATGCTAATAGCAACAGCAATAGAGGCCAGTGATGGTGGGCACTGAGCTTATATAGTGCAGCCTTGCCCTGCTACTGCATTGGCCAATATGCTAATGCACCATTCAGGAACATGGCACCACCTGTGAACTCTGCCCACGTCTATGGTCAGACACAATGCCACCACCACCCCGTATAATATGTGGGGAAAGGGAGAAGTATTACTCCAGATCTATCCATCTTCTTGCATCTAGTGTGAGATTTGGTAAATTTAAGTTCAGGTAGCCCTACCACTAGGTACATGAAGCCATCACCACAGGTATCAGATATTGTGAAGTGGTAGTAGCAGCCACCCAACTGTTCCTCCTGGCAATTGCCCTCTGCTGGTGAACAGAGCTGTGATGCAACATGACCTGTCATGCCCCTCTACACTAGCCTCCTGCTCTCAAGTATGGTGAAGGATGCATTATTTTCACCAGCGCTGAAGCAAGATTTAACTGCTAGTCCAGTCATCATCTGTACATGGAAGGGGGAGTGCCCTTTCCCCCTGCCTCAGAAAAAAATGTATTAGGCTATCCCAGTCAAGACAGAGACTTCCTATGTGCTAAAATAGGACATATCCTGCTAGTTCAAGACAAAGTGAGTCCTGATGGCATCAGAAAACATGCTTCCTTCCACTGCTGCTGCCAAAATACTTAAGTTCCCTCTACCAATAAATGTGTCTAGTTCTGTATTAGAGATCATTTAACAACACTTGGAAAATGGATGGATTTGGAATGAATGCATTGGGAAAGAAGGATCACATCATGTGTTTAGCTGAAGGAGTAAAAGAGTCTTCATAAATACAAGTTGTATGTCTTAGCTAGGCTCTCTTTGGATGACTGGGAACCCAGCAAATGACATGCCCTGATCACATATACAGGACCTATGTACATAACACTTGCACATGCATAGATTGACCAGTTCTTCCACTGAAAGTGCTCATACAAGTTGGAGGCTTGCAGGCACAATCCCTTCCCAACTTATATTCAGTGAATGTGCACTGTAGACAGTTTGAACAACGTTCATGTCTTTAGCGAGACTAACACCAAGAGTCTGTTCGTTCTTCT